>NC_088807.1:26134647-26203047 GCF_011386835.1 Chrysemys picta bellii
GGTTGATTCAGGGAGAAAAGGGAAACGTGACAATTCCTGGCAGATCGACAGACGTCGCTGGGGGGTTAAAATGAACCTTCTGTCAAATTGTTCCCAGATTGAAACAAACTGATGTCAAGGCCGGACAGTTTGCAGGGGTGGGGTGGGGGATTTGGGCTTGAAAATGGCATGTTGTGACCTTTGTGGCAAATAGAAAGATTAAAAACAAAGATCATTTCGGGTGGAAAATGAAACATTTGGGAATTTTTGGACAAATAAAAAGGCCCCGAAATTCGGTTGGGGGCCCCGAAATTCCGGTTGGGCCCCTAGGTCAGCGCGGTGAAGTTTGTGGTGGGGCGGGAGTGGGGCGAGAGGCGCGGCTCGCAGGGCCCGGCGAGATCCCAGCCACTGGGCGCCCGGGGAGAACCGCCGGAGCCAGCGGGAGGGGCCCACGCGCCGCGGGCAGCTTCCCCTGCCTGGCCCAGCCTCCCGGACAGCCCCCAGCCTGGTGTGTGACAACAGGCACCAGCGCGTGTGTCACCGTGCGGGAGGGTGAGTGAGTCAGTGTCAGCCGGCTAGGCCAGTCAGCACAGCACAGCCGGCTGGGCACCGGTGCTGGACGGGCGAGGGGGGGAGAGACAGACAGACAGACAGACAGCCTGGTGCGTGGGATAGATAGATAGATAGATAGAGGGTGTGTGTGGGGATAGATAGATAGATAGATAGATAGATAGATAGATAGATAGATAGATGGGGTGTCTGAGGGTAGAGAGATAGAGAGATAGATGAGGGGTGTGGGGATACATAGATAGATAGAGGGGGGTGGCTGGGGATAGATAGATAGATAGATAGATAGATAGATAGATAGATAGATAGATAGATACAGGGGTGGATGGGGATAGATAGATAGATAGATAGATAGATAGATAGATAGATAGATAGATAGATAGATAGGGCTGGATAGAGAGATAGAGGGAGGGAAGGAGTTATGGGGCTGGAGAGATGGAGGGAGGGAGTTATGGGACTGGATAGAGAGATAGAGGGAGGGAAGGAGTTATGGGGCTGGAGAGATGGAGGGAGGGAGTTATGGGACTGGATAGAGAGATAGAGGGAGGGAAGGAGTTATGGGGCTGGAGAGATGGAGGGAGGGAGTTATGGGTCTGGATAGAGAGATAGAGGGAGGGAAGGAGTTATGGGGCTGGAGAGATGGAGGGAGGGAGTTATGGGGCTGGATAGAGAGATAGAGGGAGGGAAGGAGTTATGGGGCTGGAGAGATGGAGGGAGGGAGTTATGGGACTGGATAGAGAGATAGAGGGAGGGAGTTCTGCGGCTGGATGGACAGAGAGATAGAGGGGGTGTCGGGGATAGAGAGATGGATGGGGGTGGATGGCGGGGGGGGGACTATGGGGATACAGACAACGAGAGAACGACTGAGTCGGGGTGGGGAGGGGCACAGGGCAGTGCTGGGGTCCCTCAGGGCAGAGATCGGGGCTGTGGGGCTGGGAGGGGGCCCATAGGCTGAGGAGGGATTTGTGGGGCGGGGAGGCCCCTCCCACACCTGTGCTGCCTGCTCCTTGCCCAGCCCCACACCTGGCCCACCCCACGCCCTCCCCCACCCCTCCAGGCTGCACTTTGCCCTGCACTTCCAGAGCAGTGACACCCAGCGTGGGGAGGGACTGGCAGTGCTCACCCCCCTACAGGTGTGTACCCTCCCCCCTCCCCCAGCCAACCCCCTCCCCTCTGCCCCTCTTCCCCTCCCTCCCCCACCTCAGCCAGCACTCTCTGCCCCTTCCCCCTCCGACCCTCTTTCCCCCTCCCCCCAACCAGCCCCCTCCCCAACTAGCCCCCTCCCCTCTGCCCCCCTCCCCTCCCTGAGCCAGCCCCCTCTGCCCCTTCCCCCTCCCCCAGCCAGCCCCTCCCCTCTGACCCTCTCCCACCACAGCCAGTCCCCCAGCCAGCCCCCTCCCCCACCTCAGCAAGCCCCCTCCCGTTCCCCCCTCCCCAACTAGCCCCCTCCCCTCTGCCCCTCTCCCACCGCAGCCAGCCCCCTCCCCTCCCTCAGCCAGCCCCCTCTGCCCCTTCACCCTCCCCCAACCAGCCCCCTCCCCTGCCCGCCCCCTCACCTCCGCCGTTCTTGTAGCACAGATAGGGGAAGCGCCACACGTTGCCCAGCCCCACGGCGAAGCCCACGCAGGACATCATGAAATCCATCTGCCGGGTCCAGGTCTCCCGGGGGGGCGGCGGCGGGGCGGCGGGCGGCGGGGGGGCCGGCAGGGCCCCCCCCCCGGCCCCCTTTGCGGGACACCGCCATCAGCCCCCCCTCCTCCTGGCACATGGCCCCCCCCCAAGGGGACGCTGTACACCCCGTTTTCCAACAAGTCCCCTTTGCTCATGGTCCGGTGGGGGGGCGGGTTCCGGGCCCCCTCTCTAAGAGGGGTGGGGGGGAAGATCCGGGTCGGGGGGGCGCTGCGGTGGGGGGTCCTGTGGGCGCTGCGGGGAGGGCGGAGGGGAAGCCCCCCCAAATCTACGAGGCGGGGGTCAGGATCCGGGTCTTGGCGGGGGGGGGGAAAGAAAGAGGCTGCAATTAAAAATCTCTCCCCCCCCCTTGCAAAGAGAGGAGCTGGGGGGGGAGGGGCGCTGGGGGGGCTCTGGAGGCGGGGGGGTCGCTGCAGCCGCGGGGGGGGGGGATCAGAAGCAATCCACGAAGCACTTGAAGGTCAGCCTGAAAAATCTCATTGGGGGGGGTCGGGCGCGGGGGCAGCCCCCCCTGGGCCGGGGCGCGGGGGGAGGGGGGCGAGGCGAGGTCTCTGCGGTGCGGGGGGGCGGCTGGCGTCCGTCTGTCCTCGGTCTCTCGCGGCCCCTCTGTCCGTCTGTCCCCGTCCGCCCCCCCCCCCGGGCTTTATGCAGACACGGGGTGACGTCACGGGCAGCATCACGCCTCGGGAGCCGCCCCCCTCACCCCCCCCCCCGCCAGCGCTGCCAGGCAGGGGGAGGAGCCGCTATTTCGGGATCAGCGTGTGACTGGGAGCGGGGGGGGAGAGGGACAGGGCAGCCCCTCCCCCCGCTGCTGGGATCCCCGCCCCCCCCTCACAGCTGGGACAGCGCAGCCCCTCCCCCCCTCCGCTGCTGGGATCCCCGCCCCCCCCTCACACCTGGGACAGGGCAGCCCCTCCCCCCGCTGCTGGGATCCCCCGCCCCCCCTCACAGCTGGGACAGCGCAGCCCCTCCCCCCCTCCGCTGCTGGGATCCCCGCCCCCCCCCTCACACCTGGGACAGGGCAGCCCCCCCCTCCGCTGCTGGGATCCCCGCCCCCCCCTCACAGCTGGGACAGGGCAGCCCCTCCCCCCCGCTGCTGGGATCCCCGCCCCCCCCTCACAGCTGGGACAGCGCAGCCCCTCCCCCCGCTGCTGGGATCCCCCGCCCCCCCCCACAGCTGGGACAGCGCAGCCCCTCCCCCCCCGCTGCTGGGATCCCCGCCCCCCCCTCACAGCTGGGACAGCGCAGCCCCCCCACCCCGCTGCTGGGATCCCCCGCCCCCCCCCTCACAGCTGGGACAGCGCAGCCCCCCCCCCCCGCTGCTGGGATCCCCCGCCCCCCCCTCACAGCTGGGACAGCGCAGCCCCTCCCCCCCCGCTGCTGGGATCCCCGCCCCCCCCCACAGCTGGGACAGCGCAGCCCCTCCCCCCCCCGCTGCTGGGATCCCCGCCCCCCCCTCACAGCTGGGACAGCGCAGCCCCTCCCCCCGCTGCTGGGATCCCCCGCCCCCCCCCTCACAGCTGGGACAGCGCAGCCCCCCCCCCCCGCTGCTGGGATCCCCCGCCCCCCCCTCACAGCTGGGACAGCGCAGCCCCTCCCCCCCCGCTGCTGGGATCCCCGCCCCCCCCCACAGCTGGGACAGCGCAGCCCCTCCCCCCCCGCTGCTGGGATCCCCGCCCCCCCCTCACAGCTGGGACAGCGCAGCCCCTCCCCCCGCTGCTGGGATCCCCGCCCCCCCCTCACAGCTGGGACAGCGCAGCCCCTCCCCCCCCCCCGCTGCTGGGATCCCCCGCTCCCCCCTCACAGCTGGGACAGCGCAGCCCCTCCCCCGCTGCTGGGATCCCCCGCCCCCCCCTCACAGCTGGGACAGCGCAGCCCCTCCCCCCCCCGCTGCTGGGATCCCCCGCCCCCCCCTCACAGCTGGGACAGGGCAGCCCCTCCCCCCCCCACTGCTGGGATCCCCCGCCCCCCCCTCACAGCTGGGACAGCGCAGCCCCTCCCCCCCCGCTGCTGGGATCCCCCCGCACCCCCCCTAACAGCTGGGAGAGCGCAGCCCCCCGCCCCCCCCAAACCCAACTCCTTCCGGCAGAAACACCCCCAGCTCCCACCACCCAGGCTACTAGAGACCCCCCCAAGAACTCCCCCTACAGCCCCCACCTGCATCCCAGCCCCCCATCACCCTCCTGCTGGGATTCCTCCCATAGCAAGAGGGGGAGGACTCCTGGGTTCTCTCCCCGGCTCTGGGAGGGGAGTGGGGGCTGGTGGGTCAGAGCAGTGGGGCTGGGAGCCAGGACTCCTGGGTTCTCTCCCCGGCCCTGGGAGGGGAGTGGGGGCTGGTGGGTCAGAGCAGTGGGGCTGGGAGCCAGGACTCCTGGGTTCTCTCCCCAGCTCTGGGAGGGGAGTGGGGGCTGGTGGTTAGAGCAGGGGGAGCTGGGAGCCAGGACTCCTGGGTTCTCTCCCCAGCTCTGGGAGGGGAGTGGGGGCTGGTGGTTAGAGCAGGGGGGCTGGGAGCCAGGACTCCTGGGTTCTCTGCCTGGCTAGGGGAGGGGAGTGGGGGCTGGTGGGTTAGAGCGGGGGGGGGCCTAGGAGCCAGGACTCCTGGGTTCTCTCCCTGGCTCTGGGAGCGGAGTGGGGGCTGGTGGTTAGAGCAGGGGGGGCTGGGAGCCCGGACTCCTGGGTTCTCTCCCCCGACTCTGAGAGGGGAGTGGGGGCTAGTGGGTTAGAGTAGGGTGGGGCTGGGAGCCAGGACTCCTGGGTTCTCTCCCTGGCTCTGGGAGGGGAGTGGGGGCTGGTGGGTTAGAGCAGGGCGGGCTGGGAGCCAGGACTCCTGGGTTCTCTCCCTGGCTCTGGGAGGGGAGTGGGGGATGGTGGGTTAGAGCGGGGGGGATGGGAGCCCGAACTCCTGGGTTCTCTCCCCGATTCTGGGAGGGGAGGGGTCTGGTGGGTTAGGGCAGGGGGGGGCTGGGAGCCAGGACTCCGGGGTTCTCTCCCCGGCTCTGGGAGGGGAGTGGGGGCTGGTGGGTTAGAGCAGGGTGGGCTGGGAGCCAGGACTCCAGGGTTCTCTCCCCGCTCTGGGAGGGGAGTGGGGGCTGGTGGTTAGAGCGGGGGCGGGGGGCTGGGAGCCAGGACTGCTGGGTTCTCTGCCCGGCTAGGGGAGGGGAGTGGGGGCTGGTGGTTAGAGCGGGGGGGGGGGCTGGGAGCCACGACTCCTGGGTTCTCTGTCCGGCTAGGGGAGGAGAGTGGGGGCTGGTGGTTAGAGCAGGGGGGGGGGGGCTGGGAGCCAGGACTCCTGGGTTCTCTCCCTGGCTCTGGGAGGGGAGTGGGGGCTGGTGGTTAGAGCAGGGGGGGCTGGGAGCCCGGACTCCTGGGTTCTCTCCCCGACTCTGAGAGGGGAGTGGGGGCTGGTGGGTTAGAGTAGGGCGGGGCTGGGAGCCAGGACTCCGGGGTTCTCTCCCCGGCTCTGGGAGGGGAGTGGGGGCTGGTGGGTTAGAGTTGGGCAGGGCTGGGAGCCAGGACTCCTGGGTTCTCTCCCTGACTCTGAGAGGGGAGTCGGGGCTGGTGGGTTAGAGTAGGGCGGGGCTGGGAGCCAGGACTCCGGGGTTCTCTCCCCGGCTCTGGGAGGGGAGTGGGGGCTGGTGGGTTAGAGCAGGGGGGGAGCCCGGACTCCTGGGTTCTCTCCCTGGCTCTGGGAGGGGAGGGGGGCTGGTGGGTTAGAGCAGGGGGGGAGCCCGGACTTCTGGGTTCTCTCCCCGACTCTGGGAGGGGAGGGGGGCTGGTGGGTTAGGGCAGGGGGGGGCTGGGAGCCAGGATTCCTGGGTTCTCTCCCCGGCTCAGGGAGGGGAGTGGGGGCTGGTGGTTAGAGCAGGGGGGCTGGGAGCCAGGACTCCGGGGTTCTCTCCCCGGCTCTGGGAGGGGAGTGGGGGCTGGTGGGTTAGAGCAGGGGGGGAGCCCGGACTCCTGGGTTCTCTCCCCGGCTCTGGGAGGGGAGGGGTCTGGTGGGTTAGAGCAGGGGGGGAGGCCGGACTCCTGGGTTCTCTCCCTGGCTCTGGGAGGGGAGGGGGGGCTGGTGGGTTAGAGCAGGGGGGGGAGCCCGGACTTCTGGGTTCTCTCCCCGACTCTGGGAGGGGAGGGGGGCTGGTGGGGTTAGGGCAGGGGGGGGCTGGGAGCCAGGATTCCTGGGTTCTCTCCCCGGCTCAGGGAGGGGAGTGGGGGCTGGTGGTTAGAGCAGGGGGGCTGGGAGCCAGGACTCCTGGGTTCTCTCCTGGCTCTGGGAGGGGAGTGGGGGCTGGTGGTTAGAGCAGGGTGGGCTGGGAGCCAGGAGTCCTGGGTTCTCTCCCCGCTCTGGGAGGGGAGTGGGGGCTGGTGGTTAGAGCGGGGGGGGGGGCAGCTGGGAGCCAGGACTCCTGGGTTCTCTGTCCGGCTAGGGGAGGGGAGTGGGGGCTGGTGGGTTAGAGCAGGAGGGGCTAGGAGTCAGGACTCTTGGGTTCTCTCCCTGGCTCTGGGAGGGGAGTGGGGGCTAGTGGTTAGAGCGGGGGGGGGGCTGGGAACCAGGACTCCTGGGTTCTCTCCCCAACTCTGGGAGGGGAGGGGAGGGGGGCTGGTTGGTTAGAGCAGGGGGGGGAGCCCGGACTCCTGGGTTCTCCAGCCCTGTCTGTGGCCTGATCGCTGACATCGCAGTGGGGAGCAGCAGCGGTATTAGGGCGCCCTCTGGTGGCCACATCCCACATCGCTTACAGCCCCGCCGCCCCCCCCCCCGCTCTCTCTCCATCCACCCCCCCCCCCGGTCACCTGATGGGCCCGTCTAGCTCCGTGTCCCGGCTGGGGCAGCGACCTGTGCAGTACTGGGGGGGGGACAGCTGGGGGGGCTCATAGCGGGGGGGTGTCACAGGCCTCGCTCCTCCAGCCACTGTAACCCCCCCCCCCCCCGAGCTGGGATGGAACCCAGGCATCCGGGCTCCCAGCCCCCCCAGCCCACTCTAACCACTAGAACCCCCTCCCCTTACCCCCCCCCCCAAAGCCGGGGAGGGAACCCAGGCGTCCGGGCACCCGCGTGGGAAACGGAGCCTCCCTCTCTCTGGTTGGCTCCGGGAAACCTGCCATTTCCTTACAAGGCAGGAGCGCCGGGAAGGGGCGAGGGGGGGCGGGGGGGCGGGCGAGGGGGGGCCGGGGGGGGGGACTAAGGGAGATTCCGAGAGAAGCTGCAGGGGGCTCAGGTCCGGCTGGTAGGTGCCAGAACCCCCTGGGAGGGGAGACATGCGGGGGGGGCTGGGAGCCCGGACGCCTGGGTTCTCTGCGGGAGGGGGTTTAGCAGTGGCGGGTGGTGCTGGGCTGGCAGTGGGGTGGGGCATGGGGGGTTGACGGGGGTTGTGTTACCCTGGCTGTGCGTTGTGTGGGTGGATAGATGTGGTGTGTATGGGGGGGTTGTGTTACCCTGGCTGTGTGTGTTGTGTGGGTGGATAGATGTGGTGTGTATGGGGGGGTTGTGTTACCCTGGCTGTGTGTGTTGTGTGGGTGGATAGATGTGGTGTGTATGGGGGGGTTGTGTTACCTTGGCTGTGTGTTGTGTGGGTGGATTGATGCAGTGTGTAGCGGGGGGGTTCCGTTACCCTGGCTGTGTGTTGTGTGGGTGGATAGATGTGGTGTGTATGGGGAGGTTGTGTTACCGTGGCTCTGTGTTGTGTGGGTGGATTGATGCGGTGTGTAGTGGGGGGTTCCGTTACCCTGGCTGTGTGTTGTGTGGGTGGATTGATGCGGTGTGTAGCGGGGGGGTTCCGTTACCCTGGCTGTGTGTTGTGTGGGTGGATAGATGTGGTGTGTATGGGGAGGTTGTGTTACCATAGCTCTGTGTTGTGTGGGTGGATTGATGCGGTGTGTAGTGGGGGGTTCCGTTACCCTGGCTGTGTGTTGTGTGGGTGGATAGATGTGGTGTGTATGGGGGGGTTGTGTTATCCTGGTTCTGTGTGTTGTGTGGGTGGATAGATGTGGTGTGTGGGGGGGTTGCATTATCCTGGCTCTGTGTGTTGTGCGGGGGGATATATGTGGTGTGTGTGGGGGGGGTTGCGTTACCCTAGTTCTGTGTGTTGTGTGGGTGGATACATGTGCTGTATAGCAGGGGGTTGCATTATCCTGGCTGTGTGTGTTGTGTGTGTGGATAGATTCGATGTGTATAAGGGGTTGTGTTACCCTGGCTGTGTGTTGTGTGGGTGGATTGATGTGGTGTGTATGGGGGGGTTGTGTTACCCTGGCTATGTGGGTGGATAGATGTGGTGTGGGGGGGTTGTGTTACCCTAGCTGTGTGTTGTGTGGGTGGATAGATGTGGTGTGTGGGGGGGTTGTGTTACCCTGGCTCTGTGTGTTGTGTGGGTGGATAGATGTGGTGTATATGGGGGGTTGTGTTACCCTGGCTGTGTGGGTGGATAGATACGGTGTGTATGGGGGGTTGTGTTACCCTGGCTGCGTGTGTTGTGTGGGTGGATAGATGTGGTCTGTGTGGGGGGGTTGCGTTACCCTAGTTCTGTGTGTTGTGTAGGTGGATAAATGTGGTGTGTGGGGGGGTTGTGTTACCCTGGCTCTGTGTGTTGTGTGGGTGGCTAGATGTGGTGTGTATGGAGGGTTGTGTTACCCTGGCTGTGTGTGTTGTGTGGGTGGATAGATGTGGTGTGTATGGGGGGGTTGTGTTACCCTGGCTGTGTATGTTGTGCGGGTGGATACATGTGCTGTGTAGCAGGGGGTTGCGTTACCCTGTCTGTGTGTGTTGTGTGGGTGGATAGATGTGGTGTGTATGGGGGTTGTGTAGTACTGGCTGTGTGTGTTGTGCGGGCATTGTTGAGGTTGATGTGTGTAGTGCACAGCGGGGTTGGTGTTGTGTTAGCTGTGTGTGGTGTTGGTGGTGGCTCCTTGCTTGGGGGGTATTTGATTTGTGGTGTGTGGTGCTGTGTGTCGGGATGGCTGGGTGGTGCCTTGTTGTGTTAGCAGCAGGGTGGATTTGGCAGGGGGGTTGTGTGAATAACACCAGTGCAGGACATGGAGGGTGGAGCAGATTGTGTAGTATGCGCTGGGCCTGGTCTGCGGCCGCCCCCACTCCCCACATCTTCCCCGTACCCCCACATGCCCTGTCCTTCCATCCGTCCTTCCCTCTGTGAATCTGTCCGTCCATCCATCCCTCCATCCCCACACGTCCATCCCTCCATCCATCCATCCATTCATCCATCCATCCATTCATCCCTCCATCCCACACATCCATCCCTCCATCCATCCATCCCCACACGCCCCATCCATCCCTCCATCCGTCCATCCATCCATCCCCACACGTCCCATCCATCCCTCCATCCGTCCATCCATCCATCCCCACACGTCCCATCCATCCCTCCATCCGTCCATCACTCCATCCATCCCCACACACCCCATCCATCCCTCCATCCGTCCATCCATCCATCCCCACACGTCCCATCCATCCCTCCATCCGTCCATCACTCCATCCATCCCCACACGTCCCATCCATCCCTCCATCCGTCCATCCATCCATCCCCACACGTCCCATCCATCCCTCCATCTATCCCTCCGTCCATCCCTCCATCCATCCATCCCCACACGCCCCATCCATCCCTCCATCCGTCCATCCATTCATCCCAACACACCCCATCCCTCCATCCATCCCCACACGTCCCATCCATCCCTCCATCCCACACGTCCCATCCCTCCATCCATCTATCCCTCCGTCCATCCCTCCATCCCACACGTCCCATCCATCCCTCCATCACTTCATCCATCCCCACACACCCCATCCATCCCTCCATCCGTCCATCCATCCATCCCCACACGTCCCATCCATCCCTCCATCTATCCCTCCGTCCATCCCTCCATCCATCCATCCCCACACGCCCCATCCATCCCTCCATCCGTCCATCCATTCATCCCAACACACCCCATCCCTCCATCCATCCCCACACGTCCCATCCATCCCTCCATCCCACACGTCCCATCCCTCCATCCATCTATCCCTCCGTCCATCCCTCCATCCCACACGTCCATCCCTCCATCCATCCATCCCCACACGCCCCATCCATCCCTCCATCCGTCCATCCATCCATCCCAACACACCCCATCCCTCCATCCATCCATCCCTCCATCCCACACGTCCATCCCTCCATCCATCCATCCCAACACACCCCATCCCTCCATCCATCCCCACACGTCCCATCCATCCCTCCATCCCACATGTCCCATCCCTCCATCCATCTATCCCTCCGTCCATCCCTCCATCCCACACGTCCATCCCTCCATCCATCCATCCCCACACGTCCCATCCATCCCTCCATCCCACACGTCCCATCCCTCCATCCATCTATCCCTCCGTCCATCCCTCCATCCCACACGTCCATCCCTCCATCCATCCATCCCCACACGCCCCATCCATCCCTCCATCCGTCCATCCATTCATCCCAACACACCCCATCCCTCCATCCATCCCCACACGTCCCATCCATCCCTCCATCCCACACGTCCCATCCCTCCATCCATCTATCCCTCCGTCCATCCCTCCATCCCACACGTCCATCCCTCCATCCATCCATCCCCACATGACCCATCCATCCATCCATCTATCCCTCTGTCCATCCCTCCATCCCACACGTCCATCCCTTCATCCCCACACGTCCCATCCATCCCTCCATCCGTCCATCACTCCATCCATCCCCACACGCCCCATCCATCCCTCCATCCGTCCATCCATTCATCCCAACACACCCCATCCCTCCATCCATCCCCACACGTCCCATCCATCCCTCCATCCCACACGTCCCATCCCTCCATCCATCTATCCCTCCGTCCATCCCTCCATCCCACACGTCCATCCCTCCATCCATCCATCCCACATGACCCATCCATCCATCCATCTATCCCTCTGTCCATCCCTCCATCCCACACGTCCATCCCTTCATCCCCACACGTCCCATCCATCCCTCCATCCGTCCATCACTCCATCCATCCCCACACACCCCATCCCTCCATCCATCCCCACACGTCCCATCCATCCCTCCATCCCCACACCCCCCATCCCTCCATCCCCACACCCCCCATCCCTCCATCCATCTATCCCTACGTCCATCCCTCCATCCCACACGTCCATCCCTCCATCCATCCATCCCCACACGCCCCATCCATCCCTCCATCCATCCCTCCATCCTCACACGTCCCATCCCTCCATCCATCCATCTATCCCTCTGTCCATCCCTCCATCCCACATGTCCATCCCTCCATTCATCCATCCCCACACGTCCCATCCATCCCTCCATCCGTCCATCCATCCATCCCAACACACCCCATCCCTCCATCCATCCCCACACGTCCCATCCATCCCTCCAACCCCACACGCCCCATCCCTCCATCCATCCATCCCTCCATCCGTCTATCCATCCATCCCAACACACCCCATCCTTCCATCCATCCCCACACGTCCCATCCATCCCTCTATCCCCACACGTCCCATCCATCCATCCCCACACGCCCCATCCATCCATCCCTCCATCCGTCCATTCATCCATCCCCACACGTCCCATCCCTCCATCCATCCATCTATCCCTCTGTCCATCCCCACACACCCCATCCCTCCCTCCATCCATCTATCCCTCTGTCCATCCCTCCATCCCACACGTCCATCCCTCTATCCATCCATCCTCACACGTCCCATCCCTCCATCCGTCCATCCATCCATCCCCACACACCCCATCCCTCCATCCATCCCCACACGTCCCATCCATCCCTCCCTCCATCCCCAAACATCCCATCCCTCCATCCATCCGTCCCTCCATCCCTCCATCCCCACACGTCCCATCCCTCCCTCCATCCATCCATCTAGCCCTCCATCCATCCCTCCATCCCACACGTCCATCCCTCCATCCCCACACGCCCCCATCCCTCCATCCCCACACCCCCATCCCTCCATCCATCCCCACACGCCCCATCCCTCCATCCCACACGTCCCATCCCTCCATCCATCCATCCCCACACGCCCCATCCATCCCTCCATCCATCCATTCATCCATCCCCACACATCCCATCCCTCTATCCATCCATCCCCACACGTCCCATCCCTCCATCCATCCATCTATCCCTCCATCCATCCCTCCATCCCACACGTCCCATCCCTCCATCCATCCCCACACGCCCCATCCCTCCATCCGTCCATCCATCCATCCCCACACGTCCCATCCATCCCTCCATCTGTCCCCACACGTCCCATCCATCCCTCCATCCATCCATCCATCCCCACACATCCCATCCATCCCTCCATCCCCACACATCCCATCCATCCATCCATCTATCCCTCCATGCATCCCTCCATCCCACACGCCCCATCCCTCCATCCATCCCCACACGTACCATCGATCCCTCCCTCCATCCCTCCATCCCATGTCCCATCCCTCCATCCATCCGTCCCTCCATCCCCACATGCCCCATCCCTCCATCCCCACACGCCCCATCCCTCCATCCCCCTGTCAATCCATTTGTGATGTTGTGCGCTCTATATGATTTTATGAAAACATGCTAAGGAGTGACTAGGATGTAACTGGAACATGCTTCACGCCAAAGGGCTCTCGTACGGGACACACACTCTCCGGAGCGTGGCCGTCGTGTCTGTATAAATGTCTCACTCGTGGATCTGGGACTAGAAATAGGAACTAACTCGGGGGGCCTGTTGTCATGATGCCAAGTGGGGGCCGTTCCTGTGGCTCCCGTTAGCCGGGACAATTGGCTGGGGCTGGCTCTGTTTGCAGGCAGGGCCCTGGGAGCCAGGCTTGGGGGGCTCCCAGGACATGTGACCATGTCACCCGGGCCTGGAATCCATCTTAACCCTGGGCTTTCCAGTGGGGGGGACGGGACCCGGAGGGACGAAGGGTTCCTGCCTTGGGCCAAGGCGATATAAGGGGGGGACAGAAGAAAGGGGGCGGCAGTCATGAGAAACCCCCCAGCTCCCCCCCCGAGCTGGAACAAGGGCGTGCCGGGGAGGGTCGGGCCCAGACTAGGAAGGGGTCTAGGCTGTGAAAGAAGCTCATTGGAATATCTCGGAGGCTGAGATTTTATCTGTAACAAGTTTTTTAAAGGCATCAGACTCAGACTTGCGGGTTTTTGTTTCATGTTGCCGGGTAACTTACTTTGTTCTGTCTGTTACTACGCGGAACCACTTGAATCTGACTTTTTATAAAATCACTTTTGTTTATTAATGAACCCAGAGTAAGTAATTAATAGCTGGGGATCAAACAGCTGTGCATCTCGCTCTCAGGGTTATCGAGGGGGACAGGTTCTGAGTTTAGCCTGGATAAGCTTTAGACCGAGTGAAAGGGGTTTATGTGGGTACATGTCACCTCAGGACGAAATGCAGAGACAAAATTTCTCGATACTTTAACTGACTGCTTCATGGAGCAGCTGGTACGGGAACCCACAAGGGGAGAGGCAACTCTCCATTTAGTGCTGAGTGGAGCGCAGGAGCTGGTCCAAGAGGTAACTATAACAGGACCGCTTGGAAATAGTGACCATAATACAATAGCTTCAACATCCCTGTGGTGGGAAGAACATCTCAACAGCCCAACACTGTGGCATTTAGTTTCAAAAGGGGGAACTATGCAAAAATGAGGGGGTTAGTTAAACAGACGTTAAAAGGTACAGTGACTAAAGTGAAATCCCTGCGAGCTGCATGGGCGCTTTTTAAAGACACCATAATAGAGGCCCAACTTCAATGTATACCCAAATTAAGAAACACAGTAAAAGAACTAAAAAAGAGCCACCGTGGCTTAACAACCATGTAAAAGAAGCAGTGAGAGATAAAAAGACTTCCTTTAAAAAGTGGACGTCAAATCCTAGTGAGGCAAATAGAAAGGAGCATAAACGCTGCCAAATGAAGTGCAAGAATGTAATAAGAAAAGCCCAAGAGGAGTTTGAAGAACGGCTAGCCAAAAACTCCAAAGGTAATAACAAAATGTTTTTTAAGTACATCAGAAGCAGGAAGCTGCTAAACAACCAGTGGGGCCCCTTGATGATCGAGATACAAAAGGAGCGCTTAAAGACGATAAAGTCATTGCGGAGAAACTAAATGGATTCTTTGCTTCAGTCTTCACGGCTGAGGATGTTAGGGAGATTCCCAAACCTGAGCCGGCTTTTGTAGGTGACAAATCTGAGGAACTGTCACGGATTGAAGTGTCATGAGAGGAGGTTTTGGAATTAATTGATAAACTTCACAGTAACAAGTCACCGGGACCAGATGGCATTCACCCAAGAGTCCTGAAAGAACTCAAATGTGAAGTTGTGGAACTATTAATTAAGGTTTGTAACCTGTCCTTTAAATCAGCTTCTGTACCCAATGACTGGAAGTTAGCTAATGTAACGCCAATATTTAAAAAGGGCTCTAGAGGTGATCCCGGCAATTACAGACCGGTAAGTCTAACGTCAGTACCAGGCAAATTAGTCGAAACAATAGTTAAGAATAAAATTGTCAGACACGTAGAAGAACATAAGTTGTTGGGCAATAGTCACCATGGTTTCTGTAAAGGGAAATCGTGTCTATTAGAGTTCTTTGAAGGGGTCAATAAACATGTGGACAAGGGGGATCCAGTGGACATAATGTACTTAGATTTCCAGAAAGCCTTTGACAAGGTCCCTCACCAAAGGCTCTTAGGTAAATTAAGCTGCCATGGGATAAAAGGGAAGGTCCTTTCATGGACTGAGAACTGGTTAAAAGACAGGGAACAAAGGGTAGGAATCAATGGTAAATTCTCAGAATGGAGAGGGGTAACTAGTGGTGTTCCCCAAGGGTCAGTCCTCGGACCGATCCTATTCAACTTATTCATAAATGATCTGGAGAAAGGGGTAAACAGTGAGGTGGCGAAGTTTGCAGATGATACTAAACTGCTCAAGATAGTTAAGACCAAAGCAGACTGTGAAGAACTTCAAAAAGATCTCACAAAACTGGGTGACTGGGCAACAAAATGGGAAATTAAATTTAATGTGGATAAATGTAAAGTAATGCATATTGGAAAAAATAACCCCAGCTATACATACAATATGATGGGGGCTAATTTAGCTACAACGAATCAGGAAAAAGATCTTGGAGTCATTGTGGATAGTTCTCTGAAGATGTCCGAGCAGTGTGCAGCGGCAGTCAAAAAAGCAAACAGGATGTTCGGAATCATTAAAAGGGGATAGAGAATAAGACTGAGAATATATTATTGCCCTTATATAAATCGATGGTACGCCCTCATCTCGAATACTGTGTACAGATGTGGTCTCCTCATCTCAAAAAAGATATACTGGCATTAGAAAAGGTTCAGAGAAGGGCAACTAAAATGGTTAGGGGTTTGGAACGGGTCCCATATGAGGAGAGATTAAAGAGATTAGGACTTTTCAGCTTGGAAAAGAGGAGACTAAGGGGGGATATGATAGAGGTATATAAAATCATGAGTGATGTGGAGAAAGTGGATAAGGAAAAGTTATTTATTTATTCCCACAATACAAGAACTAGGGGTCACCAAATGAAACTAATAGGTTTAAAACAAATAAAAGGAAGTTCTTCTTCCCGCAGCGCATAGTCAACCTGTGGAACTCCTTGCCTGAGGAGGTTGTGAAGGCTAGGACTGTAACAGCGTTTAAAAGAGAACTGGATACATTCATGGTGGTTAAGTCCATTAATGGCTGTTAGCCAGGACGGGTAAGGAATGGTGTCCCTAGCCTCTGTCTGTCAGAGGGTGGAGATGGATGGCAGGAGAGAGATCACTTGATCATTGCCTGTTAGGTTCACTCCCTCTGGGGCACCTGGCATTGGCCACTGGCGGTAGACAGGACACTGGGCTAGATGGACCTTTGGTCTGACCCGGTCTGGCCGTTCTTATGTGGCGTTCGGACCCCACGGGGAGCTGGGGGGCTGGAGGCAGGGAACCTGCAGGGCAGTTCTTGGTTAACACCTGAGGCTTTGGGGCCGTGGCCCAGACGTGGCTCTGGGTTGCAGCCGGCTGGCGCGTCTGGCTCCACACGGCCGGTTCTGCAGTGCCCGGCTGGCAGGGAAAATGGGCTCCGAGGTGAACTCAGCACGTCAGGTGACAGTCCCAAGGGGGTCTCTGTGACCGAAGCCGTCACACCATCCATCTATGCATCCCCATCGCTCCATCCATCCCCACACGCCCCATCCCTTCATCCCTCCATCCATCCCCACACACCCCATCACTCCATCGCTCCATCCATCCCCACACACCCCATCCCTTCATCACTCCATCCGTCCATCCATCCCCACACACCCCATCACTCCATCCATCCCCACACGCCCAATCCCTCCATCCGTCCATCCATCCCCACACGCCCAATCCCTCCATCCATCCATCCCCACACGCCCAATCCCTTCATCACTCCATCCATCCCCACACACCCCATCCCTTCATCACTCCATCCGTCCATCCATCCCCACACACCCGATCACTCCATCCGTCCATCCATCCCCACACACCCCATCCCTTCATCCCTCCATCCATCCATCCCCACACACCCCATCACTCCATCCATCCCCACACGCCCAATCCCTCCATCCGTCCATCCATCCCCACACGCCCCATCCCTTCATCACTCCATCCATCCCCACACGCCCCATCCCTTCATCCCTCCATCCCCACACTCCCCATCACTCCATCCATCCCCACACGCCCAATCCCTCCATCCGTCCATCCATCCCCACACGCCCAATCCCTTCATCACTCCATCCATCCCCACACACCCCATCCCTTCATTACTCCATCCATCCATCCATCCCCACACGCCCCATCCCTCCGTCCATCCATCCATTCCCACACACCCCATCCCTTCATCACTCCATCCGTCCATCCATCCCCACACACCCGATCACTCCATCCGTCCATCCATCCCCACACACCCCATCCCTTCATCCCTCCATCCATCCATCCCCACACACCCCATCACTCCATCCATCCCCACACGCCCAATCCCTCCATCCGTCCATCCATCCCCACACGCCCCATCCCTTCATCACTCCATCCATCCCCACACGCCCCATCCCTTCATCCCTCCATCCCCACACTCCCCATCACTCCATCCATCCCCACACGCCCAATCCCTCCATCCGTCCATCCATCCCCACACGCCCAATCCCTTCATCACTCCATCCATCCCCACACACCCCATCCCTTCATTACTCCATCCATCCATCCATCCCCACACGCCCCATCCCTCCGTCCATCCATCCATTCCCACACACCCCATCCCTCCATCGCTCCATCCATCCCCACACGCCCCATCCCTTCATCCATCCATCCCCACACGCCCCATCCCTCCATCGCTCCATCCCCACACGTCCCATACATCCCTCCATCCCCACACGCCCCATCCCTCCGTCCATCCATCCATTCCCACACGCCCCATCCCTCCATCGCTCCATCCATCCCCACACGCCCCATCCCTTCATCCATCCATCCATCCCCACACGCCCCATCCCTCCATCCCCACATGCCCCATCCCTTCATCCATCCATCCATCCATCCCCACATGCCCGATCCCTTCATCCGTCCATCCATCCCCACACGCCCCATCCCTTCATCCCTCCATCCCCACACACCCCATCCCTTCATCACTCCATCCGTCCATCCATCCCCACACACCCCATCCCTTCATCACTCCATCCGTCCATCCATCCCCACACACCCCATCCCTCCATCCATCCCCACACGCCCCATCCCTCCCTCCATCCCCACACGCCCCATCCATCCCCTTGCATCCTCTCCCTCCCCTCCAATCACTAATTGAACACACGCACCCTGACCCTTTCCCAGCCCTCCCCCCTGGATCCTTTCACCCCCACACCCCTTTAACACCCAGTGGTGGCCATCTTTTTTGCCTCCCATTCACCACTTAACCATGGAAGGTTAAGTGGTGAATGGGCCTCGGGTGTGTGGTGTGGGGGGAGGTGGGGCACGGTGACCCTAGTCTTTGGGGGGAGGGTCTAGCAGACTGCCAGGCCCTTCTGCACAGCCCCATGGGAAGGTTCCCCCGTTTCCTGCCCCCCCCCCCCAGAATGGAGGTACCTCACCAATGCCCTGCTCAGTGCATCTGGTCTTCAACCCCTTTCGGTTTTGAACAGGACTCCTGGGTTCTCTCCCCGCTCTGGGAGGGGAGTGGGGGCTGGTGGGTTAGAGCAGGGGGGGTCTGGGAGCCAGGACTCCTGGGTTCTCTCCCCAGCTCTGGGAGGGGAGGGGGGCTGGTGGGTTAGAGCAGGGGGGGTCTGGGAGCCAGGACTCCTGGGTTCTCTCCCCGGCTCTGGGAGGGGAGTGGGATCTAGTGGTTAGAGCAGGGGGCTGGGAGCCAGGACTCCTGGGTTCTCTCCCCGGCTCTGGGGGGAGAGTGGGGGCTCGTGGATCAGAGCAGGGTTCTATGCCCAACCCATGGGTCCTTCCCTGCCCTGTCTCCCCAGTGCCTGGCCAGACCCGCGTGCCATGCTCATGGGAGAGAGCTGGAGAAAAACCACGGAGGAGATCGGCACCGTCTATGACATCAAGGAGAAACTTGGGGCGTGAGTCACCCAGCAAGGGGGGGCACAAATCCTGGGGAGGGGTGAATAGACTGGGGGCAGGTTGGGGGGGGGGGGCTGGGAGCCGGACTCCTGGGTTTTCTCCCCGGCTCTGGGAGGAGGGGGGGCTGGTGGGGTAGAGCGGGGAGGCTGGGAGCCAGGACTCCTGGGTTGGTGACTCTGGTGGACGTATCCGCTCTCCAGCGTCTCCGTGCCTCAGTTTCCCCCTCTCTGCATTGCTGGGGTGGGGGGCAGCCGCCCATGTTGGTCTGTCCCGCAGAGGGGCCTTCTCGGAGGTGTTCCTGGCCGAGGAGCGGGGCTCCCAGCGGCTGGTGGCCCTGAAATGCATCCCCAAGAAGGCGCTGCGGGGCAAGGAGGTGGCTGTGGAGAATGAAATCGCCGTGCTCCGGAAGTAAGGGGGGGTCGGGGCGGAGGGGTGTGTGGCTAGGGAGCAGGGGGGAGGGGTGTGGGGAGGGGGAGCAGGGAGGAGAGGTGTGGGGAGGGGGAGGGGTGTGTGGCTGGGGAGCTGGGGGGTGGGGAGCGGGAGGGGTGTGGGGAGGGGGCGTGGGGGCTCTGGGGTTGTTTTGGGGCTGACCCCCCCCCGTTCCGTTGCAGGGTCCATCACGAGAACATTGTGGCTTTGGAGAACATCCACGAAACTCCCACGCACCTGTACCTGGCCATGCAGCTGTGAGCCCGGACGCCTGGGTTCTGCTGGGGGAGGGGGGGCTGGTGGTTCGAGCGGGGGGGGGCTGCAAGCCCGGACTCCTGGGTTCTCTGGGGGAGGGGCGGCTGGTGGTTCGAGCGGGGGGGGCGCTGCGAGCCCGGACTCCTGGGTTCTCTGGGGGAGGGGGGCTGCTGGTTAGAGCACGGGGGGGGGCTGTGAGCCCGGACTCCTGGGTTCTCTCCCTGACTCTGGGAGGGGAGTGGGGGCTGGTGGTTAGAGCAGGGGGGCTGGGAGCCAGGACGCCTGGGTTCTCTCCCTGGCTCTGGGAGGGGAGTGGGGGCTGGTGGTTAGAGGAGGGGGGCTGGGAGCCCGGGGGGCTGGGTTCTCTCCCCGACTGTAGGAGCGGCGTGGGCCGTGGTGACGGACTGGGAGCCCGGACGCCTGGGTCCCCTGGCTCACGGGGGTCTCTGGCAGGGTGACGGGGGGGGAGCTGTTTGACCGGATCGTGGCGCGGGGGCACTACACGGAGCGGGACGCCAGCCGCCTCGTCCGGCAGGTGCTGGGCGCCGTGAGTTACCTGCACCAGCTGGGCGTCGTGCACCGGGACCTCAAGGTGAGGGGCGGGGCCTCAGAGGGACCTGGGGGCGGGGTCTCAGGGGGGCCCTGGTGGAGGCGGAGTCACAGCAGGGGGCGGAGTCTCAGAGGGGATGGGGGCGTTAGGGTCATGAGGCGGGATTGTGGGTGCAGTCGGGGGGGGGCTGCAGGGAGGGGATGGGGGGTCTCTGCCCAGATGCCCCCCCAGTGTAACCCCCCCCGCCCCCCAGCCCGAGAACCTGCTCTACGCCAGCCCCCTCGAGGACGCCAAGATCATGATCACGGATTTCGGGCTCTCCAAGCTGGAGTCGGACGGGGTGATGGCCACGGCCTGTGGGACCCCCGGCTACGTGGGTGAGGGCCCGGGGGCAGTTTGGGGGGGACGGGGCAGTTTGGGGGGGCCGGGGCAGGCGGGGGCGGTTTGGGGGGGCTAGGGGCAGGCGGGGGCTGGGGGCCCGGGGGCAGTTTGGGGGGGACGGGGGCAGGCGGGGGCCGAGGGCATGGGGCAGTTTGGGGGGGCCGGGGTAGTTTGGGGGGCCGGGGCAGTTTGGGGGGGCTGGGGGCAGGCGGGGGCAGTTTGGGGAGCCGGAGGCAGGCGGGGGCCGAGGGCATGGGGGCAGTTTGGGGGGGCAGAGGCAGGCGGGGGCTGAGGGCATGGGGGCAGTTTGGGGGGGCTGGGGGCAGTTTGGGGAGCCGGAGGCAGGCGGGGGCCGAGGGCATGGGGGCAGTTTGGGGGGCCGGGGCAGTTTGGGGGGGCTGGGGGCAGTTTGGGGAGCCGGAGGCAGGCGGAGGCTGAGGGCATGGGGGCAGTTTGGGGGGGCAGAGGCAGGCGGGGGCTGAGGGCATGGGGGCAGTTTGGGGGGGCTGGGGGCAGTTTGGGGAGCCGGAGGCAGGCGGGGGCTGAGGGCATGGGGGCAGTTTGGGGGGCCAGAGGCAGGCGGGGGCTGAGGGCATGGGGGCAGTTTGGGGGGCCAGAGGCAGGCGGGGGCTGAGGGCATGGGGGCAGTTTGGGGGGGCTGGGGGCAGTTTGGGGGGCCAGAGGCAGGCGGGGGCTGAGGGCATGGGGGCAGTTTGGGGGGGCCGGGGTAGTTTGGGGGGCCGGGGCACTGACTCCCGTCTCTCACCCGCCAGCCCCCGAGCTCCTGGAGCAGAAGCCCTACGGGAAAGCCGTGGATTCCTGGGCGCTGGGCGTCATCTCCTACATCCTGTAAGTCCCGCCCTTGCCGGGGGTGAGAGAACCCAGGCGTCCGGGGGGCACCGCTACCAGGGATCCCCACAGCACACTCGGCCCCGCAGAATGGGACCCAGGCGTCCGGGCCGGTGTCTCTGGGGAGGGGAGGAGACATGGGGCAGGGGACCCAGGTGTCCGGGAGGGCTGTGGGGGGCGCTGGCCCCCTGGGGAAGGGGTGTCTATGGGGGGGGTCCCCCGTCTCTCACCCCCCCGTCCGCCCCCAGGCTGTGCGGTTACCCCCCCTTCTACGACGACAACGACTCCGAACTCTTCGCCCAGATCCTCAAAGGGGAGTTCGAGTTCGACTCGCCCTATTGGGACGATATCTCGGACTCGGGTAAGACCCTGCGGGGGGGCCCCGACATCTGGGTGGGGGCCCTGGGGGGCAGGCAGGGGAACCTGGAGGGGCTCGGACAGCAGGGAGGGGATCTCCCTACGTGGGAGGGGATATGGGGGTCCCCCATATGGGAGTGGTGGGTCCTTACGTGGGAGGGGATATGGGGGGTCACTACATGGGAGGGGATATGGGGGTCCCCCATATGGGAGTGGTGGGTCCTTACGTGGGAGGGGATATGGGGGGTCACTACATGGGAGGGGGAATGGGGTCCCCCATATGGGAGTGGGGGTGCCTACGTGGGAGGGGGAATGGGGGTCCCCCATATGGGAGTGGGGGGTCACTACATGGGAGGGGGAATGGGGGTCCCCCATATGGGCGTGGGGGTGCCTACGTGGGAGGGGGAATGGGGGTCCCCCATATGGGCGTGGGGGTGCCTACGTGGGAGGGGATATGGGGGTCCCCCATATGGGCGTGGGGGTGCCTACGTGGGAGGGGGAATGGGGGTCCCCCATATGGGAGTGGGGGGTCACTACGTGGGAGGGGGAAGGGGGGTCCCCCATATGGGCGTGGGGGTGCCTACATGGGAGGGGGAAGGGGGGTCCCCCATATGGGCGTGGGGGTGCCTACGTGGGAGGGGGAATGGGGGTCCCCCATATGGGCGTGCCTACGTGGGAGGGGATATGGGGGTCCCCTGCTCACAGGGACCCCCCATTCTCCCAGCCAAGGATTTCATCCGGCAGCTGCTGCAGCGGGACCCCGAGATGCGCTACACGTGTGAACAGGCCCTGCAGCACCCGTGGTGAGCGCCCCTCCATGGGACGGGATGGGGTGGGGGGTCCCCCTCCGGAGCCCCCTGACCTTTCACCTCTGACCCCCCCCAGGATCTCGGGGGACACGGCCCTGGACAAAAACATTCACGGCTCCGTCAGCGAACAGATCCAGAAAAACTTCGCCAGGACGCAGTGGAAGGTGAGCCCCGGACGCCTGGGTCCCATTCCCCCACCCCAGATGCCTGGGTCCCATCCCCAGAGGGTGGGTGCGTTGGGGGTCCCCCTAGGGGCTCGCCGTCCCGGACGCCTGGGTCCCGTCCCCAGAGGGTGGGTGCGTTGGGGGTCCCCCTAGGGGTTAGCCGTCCCGGACGCCTGGGTCCCATCTGGGGGGGCTCACGCAGTGTATTCTCTGTGCCCCCCAGCGAGCTTTCAACGCCACGTCCTTCCTGCGGCACATCAGCAAGGTGGGGCAGGGCCCCGAGGCCGACGAGCCGGCAGAGGAGGCGCCGGGGGGGCCGAGCGGGGACTGGTGACCCCAGAGGTGAGAACGGGGCAGAAGGGGGGGCGGGGGTATGATTGGCTCCGCCCATTCTAGCCACGCCCATATACCCACCCAGGCCACGCCCCCAGCACACTCTTACAGCTGGCCGCGCCCCCGGCTAGCCACGCCCCCATCGGAGCTCCACTGGCCACGCCCCATCTCTCCCTGGTTTAGCTCCGCCCCCCAAACAGGGGCTGGCCACCAGAGAGGCGAGAACAGCCCCCCCCCCCCCACAGGGCCCCCCCTTTGGCCTGCTCCCCCCAGTGCTCATGGTCTCTTCCCCCCTTTTCTCCCTGCAGGTGCTGGCATCTGCATGAGCCCAACTGCATGAAGGACCAAACCCCAGACCCAGCCGCCCGCCAGTAGCCACCTCTGGGGCTGGGTATCCTCCGACCACAGCCCCCCCCCCGCCTCTCCCAACTCGCCCGCTGGCCCCCCCCCCCCCACTAGCTCAGAGGGCGACCAGAGAGAGCTGAGGCATGGATGGGGAGGTGTTAAAAGGAGAAAAAGCCCCCCCCCCGCACCACAGACTGCAATGCGACGTGGGCTGCGGGTCGGGAGTGAGGGGCACCGGCAGAGCTGGGGGGCAGGGCTGTGCGAGCAGGGGCTGTGGGTCGGGAGTGAGGGTCGCCGGCGGGGCTGGGGGGGCAGGGGCTGTGGGTCGGGAGTGAGGGGCACTGGGGGGGCAGGGGCTGTGGGTCAGGAGTGAGGGGCACTGGTAGGGCTGTGGGGGGCGGGGCTGGGCTGGCAGGGGCTGCGGGTCAGGAGTGAGGGGCACTGGCAGGGCTGGGGGGGCAGGGGCTGCGGGTCGGGAGTGAGGGGCACCGGCAGGGCTGGGGGGGCAGGGGCTGCGGGTCAGGAGTGAGGGGCACTGGCAGGGCGGGGGGGGGCAGGGGCTGCGGGTCAGGAGTGAGGGGTACCGGCAGGGCTGGGGGGAGGGGCGGGGGGGCACTTTCACATCCCACGGTCTGTCAATAATAAAACCTGTCAAACGAGCTGGGGAGTATCATGGAGTTTTGCACCCATCGACCCTGGTATCCTGCCCGGCACCATGGGGCTGGTGGGTTAGAGCGGGGGGGGGGGGGGGCTGGGAGCCAGGACTCCTGGGTTCTCTCCCTGGGAGGGGGGCGGGGGCCTCCTTTGCATGTTGATTGTGGGGCCGCGAAGGGCAGGAGGCCGGGGGAGGCGTCACCCGCCTGTAACCACGGGCCGGCAGGGCTGGGTGCTGGAGCCGCGCCCCCAGCAGCAGGTCGTGGGGTGGGAGGCGCTAGGTAGGGCCGGGGCTGTGTGGGGTCCATGGGGCGGGGGGGGGGGATGGGACTGGGGTATCTGGAGCTCTGCAGGCCTGGCTGGCCGGTCTCTGGGCTGGGCCGTGGGCCAGTGCTGGAAATCCCCCCAGCTGGGTTACGGGATCACGGAGCTGGGCCCAGCCGGGCGAGGGCTCCACGACCCCGGACCGCAAACCCCGACTGCTTTTCTGGCTCTTCGCCAGCCCCTCTGGCCGTGCCTCAGTTTCCCCATCTGCTGCACCCTTCCGAGCGGACACAGTGGGGCTGGGGGGGGGTGTATCCCAATGTCCCACCTGCCCCCCCAGATCAGACCCAGGGGCTTCCCCTGTTTGACCGGAGGTAGGTGGCTGGGGGGGGAGGGGGGGAATCCCTGTCTGGGGCGAAGGCCACGGCCCCTCCTGACATTCTCCGTGTCTGTCCGTGTCCCCGTCGTGGCCGGAGGAAGGGGCCATGCCCAGCGCGTACACGCACACACACACACAACCTGCTCTTAGCTGGATGTTTGGGGTGCTGTCCTGAGACCACTAACAATGGACACGGCCAAATGGGGCCCAGTTCGGGTGTGGGGGGGTCCTTTCCCCGGCCGTCCTATAACCCCATCCTCTCTCGCTGCAGGGGGGAAGGGGAGGGACCCAGGTGTCTGGCCAGGGGAGGAAAAGGGCAACCTAGGTATCTGGGGGGTGGGGGAAGACAGGAGGGGCCAAGGCGGCCGGGCAGGGCCGGGCTGTGGGGCACGCAGGCGTCCGAGTACCAGTGGGGGGAGGGGGAAGAGTGAGAGGAAGAAAGAGGAACCCAGATGTCCAGGTGGGGAGACAGGAGGAAGGAAAAGGGGCCCCTGGGGGGAGGGACAAAGGGACACCCGACTAATCCCCTTCTCTCCACCAGTAGTGGCCCCGGCCCACCCCCAGGAACTGCTCTAGTTCCTTTCTGAGCCCTGCTAGGCCCTCACAGCATCCTGTGGCAGGGAGTTCCCCAGGCTACTGTCGTCCTTTGGCTTGTCTCACACCTGCTGCCTGCTCAGTTGATGGCGTGACCCCTGGTTCCTGTGTGAGGAGGAGGAGGAGGAGTAAACAACCCGTCCTGCTTTACTTCCTCTGCCCCCCGCGGGACTGTTCTGGGATATTTTTGTGGTCACACCAGGGAGTCACAAAGAGGCACTTTCTGACTCCAAGGTCTCTCCCAAGTGGCAGCAGCTAATGCAGAGCCCACTGTTGTATCTGCAGAGTTGGGACGGGGTTTCCCACGGGCATTTATCAGCGTTGAATTGCGCCTGCCAGTTTGTTGCCCCGTCACCCAGTTTTGTGAGGTCCTTTTTTGAATCGTCTGCAAATTTTGCCACCTCACCGCTCTGTCGACTGGGACGGGGCCCAGCACAGACCCCCTGGGAGACACCACGAGGTCCCTCGCTCCATGCTGAGAACTGACCATTTATTCGTCTTCCTTTGCTCGAGGGACCGTGTCAAAGGCCTTCTGACAATCTAAGTCCACGATCTCCCCGGGATCCCCTTGGCCACGGCTGGTGGATCCCCTCAGAGAAGTCTAGTAGATTGGTGAGGTACGATTTCCCTTTACAAAATCCACGTTGCCTCTTCCCCCACAAGTTGTGGTGAGCTCCGTGTCTGGCCGTTCTGTTCTCTACGACACTTTCGAGCTGTTTGCCCGGGACTGAAGTCAGACTCACCGGCCTGTAATTGCCGGGGGGCACCGCTGGAGCCCTTTGTAACGATCGGCGGCACAGGAGCCGTCCTCGTCAGCGGGGACAGACGACAACGGCACGTCTGAGTTCCTGCCTGAGCCCATGTGGGCCTGGGGACTTAGTGTGGGTTCGTTTATCCGTTTGTTCCAAACCCTCCTCTAGCGACACCTCAATCCGGGACACTTCCTCAGATCTGTCACCTAAACAGACGGGATCCGGTTTGGGAATCTCCCTCCCATCCTCGGCCGTGAAGACCGAATTCGATTCATTTCTCCGCAATGGCCTTGTCGTTCTTGAGTGACCCTTTCGCAGCTGGCTCGCCCAGGGGCCCCACGGGTCGCGGAGCAGCTTCCAGCTTCCGCTCCGGGCCCCAGGCTCCGGCTCGCTGCTCTTCACGGTCGGGTTTGGCCCAATTCTGTATTTGCCCCTCGTTTGCCAGAGTCCGGCTCCTCCCCAGGCCTTCCCGGCCCGGGTCCAAGGCCGCCCTTCGCCTCTCAGCACCTCTCTCCCTCGGCTGGCTCGTTTCTGGTTCTCGCCCTGGGGTTTTTGAGGAAGGGAACTGACCCCCCCCCTGCTGGCGACAACCCGGGCCAAGCCCAGCTGCTCACGTATCCCCCAGCGCTCCCGGCTCAGGGGTCTCCTCATCGCGGCCTGGCCCCGGCCCTGGAGACGCTCCGGGCGGCTGGACGGATTCTCCTGCCGGCCTGGGGAGCTGGGAACCCCCTTCGCTGACGCAGGACGGGTAGACGCTGCCCCCCACCCCCCAACCTCCCTCGGGGCGGGAGGGGAGCCCAGGGCCGGGCTGGCAGGGGCTGCGGGTCGGGAGTGAGGGTCACTGGCCAGGCTGGGGGGGTAGGGCTGGGGGTCAGGGGCTGCGGGTCGGGAGTGAGGGGCACCGGCAGGGCTGGGGGGCAGGGCTGGGCTGGCAGGAGGCTGCGGGTCGGGAGTGAGGGGCACTGGCCAGGGTGGGGGGTGGGGAGATCCCAGGGCCGGGCTGGCAGGGCCTGCGGGGCCCTCCCCCCCGATTGACGAGCCAGCCCCTCGCCATGCGCTGGGGGCACATTTAGAAAATCAAACGTTGGCCCCTTTAATCTTTGGCAGCCGGTTTCGTCCACAGCATCGACGGGGTCACAGGAAATCAAAAATAAATTACTTTTAAAAAACCCAAATCCAGCCACGTTAGAAACCCCCCAGCCGTGAAAAAATAGACTCTACAAATCAAACCGGGGGGAACCCAGGCGTCCGGGCCCCCCCGGCAGTCAACAACGGGGCCGATGTCCATGGAAAGGAAATGCGGGCACCAGGCAGAGCCCCCCCTCGGCCCCCTCCCCGGGGGGGTTCGCTCCGGGGTCCCCCTTGGAATGTGAAACGACCCCCCCCCCCCGGTGGGGTCCGAGCCCCTCACCCCGGCCTCAGGCCTCGGCGCCCCCAGTCAGTTCCGGGGGGGGGAGCTCCGGTCGCGTCGCAGAGACGGCTCGGCTCTGATCCGGGGCCGGCCCCAGGGGCTCTGGCAGACGGGGGGCGGGGAGCCCCCCAGCAGGCCATGGGGCAGGACACGTAGCAGCACCCGGCGCAGGGGGCGCGTGTATCCGTTCTCGGTGCCCACGCACTGGTACCGGCCCTCGTCCGCCAGCGTCACCGGGCCCAGCAGGGCCCCCTGGGGCGTCTGCAGCAGGACCCGCTCCCGGGGCAGCTGGGGGGCAGAGAGAGACACGGGGGGGTCAGATCCTCCATGCCCCCCCCAGGGCAATGGGGGGCTGTAGCTGGGGGGGGGGGGGTCACTCACCGGGCGCCGGGTGCCGACCTCCGGATGCAGCAGCCACCGGACCTGGGCATGGGGGGAGGGGGGCTGGCACTCCAGGAACACGC
Source organism: Chrysemys picta bellii (assembly GCF_011386835.1). Taxonomy (NCBI): domain Eukaryota; kingdom Metazoa; phylum Chordata; order Testudines; family Emydidae; genus Chrysemys; species Chrysemys picta. The sequence continues at coordinate 26,162,432 of NC_088807.1, forward strand.
TGCCCCCCTCCACCCCGAACTGCACCTGCTCTGCCAGCTCCTGCTCCGCTGGGGGGGGACACACACGTCAGTGGGGGCAGCAACAGGGACACCCCCCCTCCCCGAGCCGGGAGAGAACCCAGGCGTCCAGGCTGCTGCCAGCCCCCCACTCCCCTCCCCTCCCCGAGCCGGGAGAGAACCCAGGCGTCCTGTCTCCCAGCCCCCCACTCCCCTCCCCTCCCCGAGCCGGGAGAGAACCCAGGCATCCTGTCTCCCAGCCCCCCACTCCCCTCCCCGAGCCGGGAGAGAACCCAGGCGTCCTGTCTCCCAGACCCCCACTCCCCTCCCCGAGCCGGGAGAGAACCCTGGCATCCTGTCTCCCAGCCCCCCACTCCCCTCCCCTCCCCGAGCCGGGAGAGAACCCAGGCGTCCAAGCTGCCCCAGCCCCCGCCGCGAGGGGCACTCACCCAGGGCGTTGAAGCCGCGGCACTGGCGAACAGGGTCTCCGTGTTTGATGTCCTGGCGCCGGACACGCCTGGCGAGGGGGGAGTGGGGGGAGACACAGCGTCAGCTCCCTACCAGCTCCCCCCTCAAGCTGCACCTTCCGCCCCCTCTGCCCCCCCCGCTCGAAGCCCCCACCCCCTGGGGCGCGGGACCCAGGCGTCCGGGCGGCTCACTTGGCGGGGGCGGGGCTGTAGCGGGCCCCTCCCCCCGGGGCGCGGGACCCAGGCGTCCGGGCGGCTCACTTGGTGGGGGCGGGGCTGTAGCAGGCCCCTCCCCCCGGGGCGCGGGACCCAGGCGTCCGGGCGGCTCACCTGGCGGGGGCGGGGCTGTAGCGGGCGCAGCGGCGGCCGTCCCAGGCGCAGTGGGGGTCCCGGGCCAGGCAGCAGTCGGCGCAGGCCGGGCCGTAGGCCCCACAGCGATGGAGGCTCAGCTGGGTCAGGCCCACGTCCGAGGAGACGTACAGCTGGTGCTGGGGGGAGACGCGCACCTGAGGGACGGACCCCCCCCGACCCACTGACCCCCACACCCTCCCAGAGCCAGGGAGAGAACCCAGGAGTCCTGGCTCCAAGCCCCCCCTGCTCTAACCACCAGACCCCACTCCCCTCCCAGAGCCGGGAGAGAACCCAGGAGTCCTGGCTCCCAGCCCCCCCTGCTCTAACCACCAGCCCCCACTCCCCTCCCAGAGCTGGGGAGAGAACCCAGGAGTCCTAGCTCCAAGCCCCCCCTGCTCTAACCACCAGACCCCCCCTCCCCTCCCAGAGCCGGGAGAGAACCCAGGAGTCCTGGCTCCCAGCCCCCCCTGCTCTAACCACCAGCCCCCACTCCCTCCCAGAGCCGGGGAGAGAACCCAGGAGTCCTGGCTCCCAGCCCCCCCTGCTCTAACCCACCAGCCCCCACTCCCCTGCCAGAGCCGGGGAGAGAACCCAGGCATCCGGGCCCCCAGCCCCCCTGCCAGACCATGGCACCTCTGGGTGTGGTAGCCCTGCCCCCGACCTACCCGCTTTGACGAAATCCAGAGAGTCTTCACGGGGGCGGGGGTCTGTGGGGAGAAGGGAGGGGCGGTGAACCCACTGGAGAGGCGGAGCCAGGGAAAGAGGTGGGGCCTAGAGGGAGGGGGAGGAGCCACAGAAGGCAGGGCCTGGTGGGAAGGGGCAGGGCTAAGATGGAAGGGTGGAACAAAAGGGGGTGGGGCCCAGAGGAAAGGGGCGGGGCCTGGACAGCAGGGGCGGGGCCTCTCACCTTGAACACCTCCACCTCCTCCAGGGTCAGCTCCTCCAGGACACCTGGGTCCTTGGGCAGCACCACCACTTTCTGCACCGTGCCCCGGTCTGAGGGGGGAGGGGAGAGAGCACCTGAGATGGGGGAGCCACTGCCCCCCCCCAGGGACCCAGGCATCCGGGCTCCCATCCCTCCTCCCCCACCCAGGCCAGGGATGGGACTCAGGCGTCCGGGCACCCATCCCTCCTCCCCCACCAAGCCAGAGATGGGACCCAGGCGTCCGGGCTCCCCGCCGGGGATGGGACCCAGGCGTCCGGCATACCGGTACCGAGGAAGAGCACCTCGTAGCGCCCGTCGGCTGCCTGGGCCAGGTCGACGGCCAGCGTGGTGAAGCCATAGGGGAGGCCGGCGCGGACCAGCAGGGGGCGCCGCGGCGCCGGGTACACGGGGTCGTACATCAGCGGGTGCGAGCGCACGAACATCACCAGCTCGTCTGGGAACTCGCGTGTGGAGCCCAGTCCCGGGGTGAAGGCGCCGCCCGGGCACTGTGGGGAAAGAGCGGGAGAACCCAGGCGTCCGGCCCCGGTCCCAGCCCCACCCCCTCCCAGAGCCGCCGCCCCCCGGCCCCCACCCCCTCCCAGAGCCGGGGAAAGAACCCAGGCGTCCAGCCCCAGCCCCACCTCCTCCCAGAGCTGGGGAGTGAACCCAGTCGTCCGGGCCCCCAGCCCCCACTCCCCTCCCAGAGCCGGGGAAAGAACCCAGGAGTCCTGGCCCCCAGCCCCCCCCTGCTCTAATCACCAGCCCCCACTCCCCTCCCAGAGCCGGGGAAAGAACCTAGGCGTCCGGGCCCCCAGCCCCCACTCACGGCTCCGGGGCGGGGGTAGGGCACGCGGCCAGTGTAGGGCACCCACTGGTAGCTGCGCCCCTCTTTATGGGCGAAGGGGCCGTTAAACGCGCTGCGGATGGTGTTCAGGGGGTACACGCAGACGGCCGAGCCCCGGAATACCGACCTGGGGGGGACAGGGGGATTACAGACTGCCCAGCCCCCCTGGGGTCGCCCTGCCCCGTCCGAGACCCCACCCCCAAATCCCCAGCCCCCCCAATGCCCACCCCAGCCCCCCGACTCACCCCAGGGTGGAGAACAGCCCGTACACATGGGGGTTCTTCTCGTCCTGAGTCGGCAGCAGGAAAACGTCTCCTGGAAAGGGGGGCGGGGAGGAGATGAATCACATATAGAACCCAGGCGTCCGGGCTCCCTTCCCATCCCCCACTGCTGTAAGCCACTCCCTGCCCATAGCTGGGGAGAGAACCCAGGCATCCTGGGCCCCCCTCCCATCTGTGACCTTCTTCCACACCCTGTATTCAGCCCCCCGCCCCTGTGACTGGCTGCACTACTACGGTCCCCGCTCTGACGTCTGCCTGGATGAAAGCTCATAACCCGCTGAACATCAGTGTCCCAGGGAAACATGCGTGGTGACCTCAGCCGTGGGGTGAGACGTTCCCTGCCCGCGAACGCGGCTGGGACCTGCCCCAGAGCCAGAGGGAAAACGTCAGTGTTGCCCCGGGGCCGTCCCCAGACCTGACTTGTCCTGGCTGGCGCAGTCGGGACTAGGAATTTGCGGGCGTTCGGCTACGGCTCAGACTGAGCCCTGGGGAACGTCCCTGCCCCCCCCGGCCCCCCCCGGCTCACGCAGCTCGTCGAAGAAGGTCTCCACTCCATCCTCGCCCATCACGGAGCAAACCAGCCGGGCCTTCAGGAACGTCGTCCACTTATTGACCAGGGCCCGCTGCCCGCCGTCGTCGTTCTGGGAGAGACACAGGGGACAAGGATCAGCTTGCCCGGCACCGAGATGCAGCCGCCTCTGGGGCGGAGCCCTCGGGAACAGCCGCACAGAATGCTGCATGGGGATGGCCCGCCTGGGGCAGAGATGCAGCCACCTCTGGGGCGGGGCGGCTGGGGAGCAGCTTGGGACAGGAAGTGAAGAAGATGCCTGTTATTGACTCAAACTGGAGTGGAAGTTTCAAGAGGCCGAACGGGCCCCTCCGAGCTGCAATTCGGCCCGGACACCAGGGTTCAATCCCTGAATTTCAGGGGGGGGGGAAGCCAGGCTGGGGAGTTAGCCCCTGACTGCCAGGGGAGAGCGCCCCCTGCCCAGCCCCATGCCCGGACCCCCGGCGCCCCCTGCACGACACTCACCAGACAGACCCGGCCGACCCGGGCCAGCACGCCGGGCCCCACGGCGCCCTCCAGCGCCCGCTCGCGGAAGAAGAAATAGAGCTTGTCGTCGCTGCGCTCGGAGCTGTCCGGCACCACGTGGGCCCGGAGGAAAACGGGGTCTGGGGGGGAGGTGGGGGCGGAGCCAAGGTGAGTGCAACGCCCGCGTCTGCCACAAGGGGGCATTGCTAACCCAGAGCACCCCCCGGCCCAGCCAGCGCCCCTCACCCCCGACCTGCAGCCCTCCCAGCTCCCCCGGCGCCCCTCACTCCCGACCCGCAGCCCTCCCAGCTCCCCTGGCGCCCCTCACTCCGGACCCGCAGCCCCCCTGGCCTGGCCCCCCTGGCCCAGCCACTGCCCCTCACTCCTGACCTGCAGCCCCCCCGGCCCGTTCCCCCAACACCCTTCACTCCCGGCCCCCCCGTACCATGCAGCCAGCGCGAGTCGTACTGCTCCGTGCGCACGGCCGGCCGGGGGCCCAGGGTGCGGAAAAGTGCCGCGTCGGTGCCCATGAAATCCACGTGCAGCCCGGCGTAGAGCGTCCCGTCTGCGGGGCAGGGGGGGCCGTGAGAGGGGGAATGAGACCCCCCCACACACACAGAGCAGCCCCCGCCCCCGCAGAGGGACAGACAGATTCTGGCCCCCCGTAATGAAGTGGGGGGTTCTCTGGGTTTTGTCACTGGTTTGCACGCCGCGGGGGTGGGACTCGGTGTCCCTGGTTTAACGAGGGGAGAGGAGAGGGAGTTCGTTGGGACAGACCCGGAGAAGGAACTTGGGACCCCGGCCGATGGCCTGGAGAACAGAGACCCCAGCGACTGGTGACCCAGAGTCACAGCCGGTTCTGGCCAGTGGGGGGACAATGGGCTGCGGGGAGAGGACCCCGGTGACCGGAACCAGCCGGTTCCAGCCCAAGGGGCCAGAGGACAGAAGAGGGGAGAGGGGCCCAGGCGACCCTGTTTCCCTGGCTTGGGGCCGGGGGTATCAGATGCCCAGCTGGGGAGCAGGGGGGCTCTGGGCTGGAGAGGGGGAGCAGGCAGAGCCCCCCTGGATGCAGGGGAGACTGGGATGTGCTGGGCTGAGGGGGGCCAGGCCTGAGGCCGGAGAGTTTCCTGTGCTGGGGTCAGACGCTTGATAACCCTCCTGTGCAATACTGGCTGAGAGTCCCTCCGGACTAGAGAACGGGGGGGGGGGGGGGGGCATTATTCCCTCTGGGAGCGGGGAGATGGGGGCCCAGAGCAAGGGGACTCCCTGGGGGGCCCAGGGCAGAGACAGACGTGCTAAGGCTCAGAGAGGTGCGGCTCCAGGAGGTGGAGGGGCCTGAGCCCGGGAGAGAGGGGACCCCGAGAAGGGCTGTCTCACTAAAAGGGGCTCCCCCCACGGACCGCACGGGGCCAGGAGTGGGCCCGACCTGAGACTCCGTGACACCCGCAGCCCCCACTTACTGACGAGCGTGGCCAGGCTGCTCTGCCGGGGGTCGTACGGGCAGCGCCCCTTCCCCGGCTCCAGCGACTGCGGCACCATGCGGAACAGGTACTCCTGGGGGGGACGGGGGGGCAGGGGTCAGAGCTCTTACCCCCAGCACCCTGCCCTGCTACCCCAGCCCCCACTCCCCTCCCAGAGCTGGGGAGAGAACCCAGGAGTCCTGGCTCCCAGCCCCCCCTGCTCTAACCACCAGCCCCCACTCCCCTCCCAGAGCTGGGGAGAGAATCCAGGAGTCCTGGCTCCCATCCTCCCTGCTCTAACCACCAGCCCCCACTCCTCTCCCAGAGCCGGGAGAGAACCCAGGAGTCCTGGCTCCCATCCCCCCTGCTCTAACCACCAGACCCCCCTCCCCTCCCCAAGCCGGGAGAGAACCCAGGAGTCCTGGCTCCCAGTCCCCCTGCTCTAACCACCAGACCCCCCTCCCCTCCCCGAGCTGGGAGAGAACCCAGGAGTCCAGCTCACCTGCGACCTCCAGCCGCGGTGCACCAGGGCGCAGATGGGCTGGCAGGCCCCCGTCCCACAGACGTACAGGTGGGTGCGGTTCACGGGCTCCACCAGACGCACGTAGTTGAAACACTCGCCCTGGGCGGGGGGGGGGGGGGGCGCAGGCGGGTGAGTCGGGGCAGAGCTGGGACCCCAATGGGGGGGAGGGAATCGCAGGGGGATCTGGGGGTGCAGAGACAAAGGGTGTCCCTGGGGGCAGATTCCCGGCAGGGGGGCGGGAGGCAGGGGGGTAACTGGGGAAGCCCTGCGTGGTCTCAGGAGGGGGGTGACAGGGCGGGGGAGGGCTGTGGGGAGGGGGAACCGGGGGGGGGGGGACTGGGGGGCCCTGCCCCATCTCACCCGCTGACCCTTCCCCGCCATGCGGCAGGCGCTCTGCTGGCTCTGGGACGCCGGCCAGTGGATCTAGGCAGAGCAGAGACTGGGTCTGAGATGGGGACCCCAGAACCAGCTCCCCAGGGCGTGCTCCCGACTCCCGCCCCCTGCACTCCTCCTGCCTCCCAGGGAACCCAGGCATCCGGGCACCCAGCCCCCCACCCCCACCGCTCCAACCACCAGACCCCGTTCCCCTCCCAGAGAACTCAGGAGTCCGGGCTCCCCCCCAGCCCCGCTCTAACCCGCCAGATCCTGCTCCCCTCCCAGAGCCGGGGAGAGACCCCAGGAGTCCTGGCTCCCAGCCCCCCTGTTCTAACCTACCAGCCCTCGCTCCCCTCCCAGAGCCAGAGAAAGAACCCAGGAGTCCTGGCTCCCAGCCCCCCCTGCTCTAACCCACCAGCCCCCACTCCCCTCCCAGAGCCGGGGAGAGAACCCAGGCGTCCGGGCCCCCTTACGATGAGCGGCTCCTTGTTGACGTTGTGGAGGTCGAGGGCCACCAGGTAGTCGCGGGCGCCCAGGTAGAGCCGGTCCTGGTCCTGGTCCACCAGCAGGATCCGATAGTCGCTGGTGTTGAAGGCGAAAGCGAAGGGCCGGGCGGTGCGGGTCTGCAGGAGCTCTGGGGGGAGCGATGGAGCTGGGATGGGACCCAGGCATCCTGGCTCCCCGCACCCCCACTCTAACCACTAGTCCCTACTCCCCTCCCATAGCCAGGGAGAGAACCCAGATGTCCTGGCTCCCCGCCTCCCTGCTCTAACCACTAGTCCCTACTACCCTCCCAGCCCCCCCTCGAGAACCCAGGAGTCCTAGCCCCCCCTCCGCCCCGGGCAGCAGCTGGAGTGGTCCCCACCCCCGTTAATCTGCCTGGCGCTGGCTGAGCTCAGGGGGTATTTTGGGGGTGGGGGGGGGGGCGGGCAGAGCAAAGCCCAGAAATAATCCCTGAAATCCCCCGGCCGCATTCCAGCCCCGTGCCAGGCCGCGCTGCGAGCTTCCCACCTGCAGTGACCTTGAGCGTGTCAATCCCCTCCCCCCCGCGGGCACGGCTGGCACAGCCCCGGGGGGAGATTCCAGGCCAGGGTCCGAGAGCCGGGGCCAAGGGCAGGTTCCTGGGGGAGAAGGGGGGACTAACTACCCCCTCCTCTAACCCACCAGACCCCCCTCCCCTCCGAGAGCTGGGGAGAGAACCCAGGAGTCCTGGCTCCCAGCCCCCCCTCTTTAACCACCAGCCCCCACTCCCCTCCCAAAGCGGGGAGAGAACCCAGGAGTCCTGGCTCCCAGCCCCTCCTGCTCTAACCCACCAGCCCCCGCTGCCCTCCCGGCGCCAGGGACGGGACCCAGGCGTCCTGCCGGAAATCCCCACAAGCCCCGGGCTTTGCAGCCTTTGGGGGTGACCTCCAGCCCGCCCCATGCCAGGTGCCTGCTGTGGCGTGTCTGGGCCGTGTGTCACAGCTATATCCAGCCAGGCTGGGACTGAGACAATGGCGGGGAGCCACTGCCCCTGTGCATTGCACGACTGGATGGTGCGTTGCACGACTGGTCAGCATGTTGCACGACAGGCGGGTGGTCCTGATGTATTGCACAGCTGGATGGTGCATTGCACGACTGGTCAGCGTGTTGCACGACAGGCAGGTGGTCTTGATGCATTGCACGGCTGGATGCCGCGTTGCACAGCTGGGTGCCGCGTTGCACGACTGGTCAGCATCTTGCACGACACAGGAGGCTTGTGGGGGAGGGGAGACTCAGCCCTGCTTGGCATTCTGGGTATTTTAAGCTTTTCTGGGAAAGCCGCTCCCTGCGACTGGGTAACCAGATCCCGGAGTCCCCAGCAAGGAGGGGGAGGAGCGGGGGGGCACCTCGGGTACCTCCGCACCACGTGCCCCCTGGTGACCCGGCCAGGACTCGGGCTGCCCGTCTGCTCGCACAGACACGCGTGTGCACCAGCATCCAGGAGCAGGCGTGTTCACCTAAACACACATCTCTGCAGGCGACCGCCCACGTCCTGCACACGTCTATCACCGTGCACGCACGCTTTGCACGCGTGTGTGCATGCCAGCCGGCTGGGAGTGGGCACGGGGCTGTGCCCCCCCTCACCTTTGTAGGGCAGGTAGATGCGGGGGGTGCTGAGGGAGCTGGACCAGGCCAGGGCACAGGGCAGCACCAAGGCCATCAGCAGCGCGGGCACTGGGGGGGCCATGGCGGGGGCAGGCAGCACCTATGGGAGAAGGAGAAAAGGTAGGCGGGGGGCAGGGAGGGGGACGCTCTCCCCTGGCCGGCAGGGCCGAGCGCTGGGGGGGCCAGCAGTGGGGCAGGGGCAACCCCCCCCCAGGGGGGACACACTGCGCTGCCCCCCAAACCCCCTTGCAGGCTGGAGGGGCTGGGATACCCCAGCTGAGCCCCCATCAGTGCCCCTGGGGAGTGCCCAACCCCCAAGAGCCCCCCCAAGCCAAACCCCACCCCCTGTAGGCAGAGCAATGGGGTGAAGCCAGGGGACATGGCATGTGGGCCCCACCAGCCCAGTGCGTGGCGGGCGGGCGGGCGGGCGGGCGGGGGGGGGCGCTGATCTTCCCACCCCACCTGCAGGGAACAAGCCCTCCCCCCACCCGGCCTCCTGCCTCCCTAGCCCCCAGCTGCACGAGCTACAACCTGCAGGCTCCACCCCCCAGGTGCGGCCAGGTGCATGCTGGGATGTGCACCCCCCCCCCCCCGGGCCAGTCCCGAAATGTGCCTCCCCCCGTCCTTGCAGTTGGGGAAGAAGGGGGGTGCTCCTTCACTTCCTGTCCCAAAGCGGGCACCTGCCCCCCTGCATCCCAGGGCCAAGGAGACTTAACAACATCTAGGACAGCGGGGGCTGGGGGGGAGCGGGGGCTGGGGGGGGGCGGGGGCTGCGGGTCGGGAGTGAGGGGCACTGGGGGGGCTGGGGGGAGCGGGTGCTGTGGGGCGGGAGTGGGGGGCGCTGTGGGGCGGGAGTGGGGGGCACCGGCGGGGCTGGGGGGGGCGGAAGCTGCGGGTCGGGAGTGGGGGGCACCAGCAGGGCTGGGAGGGGGCTGTGGGTCGGGAGTGGGGGGGCGCTGGGGGCTGAGAGTCGGGGGGGGGCGGGGGCTGTGGGGCGGGAGTGAGGGGCGCTGGGGGGGGCCTGGAGTGGGGGGCGCTGGGGGCTGCGGGGCGGGAGTGAGGGGCGCTGGGGGGGGCTGGAGTGGGGGGCGCTGGGGCTGTGGGTCGGGAGTGGGGGGCTGCGGGGCGGGAGGGGGCGGCCGCTGGGGGGGGCGGGAGTGGGGGGCGCTGGGGCTGAGAGGCGGGAGCGGGGGGCGGGGGCTGTGGGCCGGGAGTGGGGGGCGCTGGGGGGGGGCGGGGGCTGTGGGGCGGGAGGGGGGCGCTGGGGGGGGCTGGAGTGAGGGGCGCTGGGGCTGTGGGGCGGGAGTGGGGGGCGCTGGGGGGGGGCGGGGGCTGTGGGGCGGGAGTGGGGGGCGCTGGGGGGGGCGGGGGCTGTGGGTCGGGGGGGGGCGGGGGCTGTGGGGCGGGCGCTGGGGGGACCCTTACCCCGGCTCTGTCCCGGCTCCCAGTCGTCTCGGTCCCCGCTCCGCGTCCGGCTGCCCCGCGGGGGGGTGAGATCTCGCCCCCCCCATGGGAAGTTCCCAGGACGAAGGGGGCCGATAATCCCCCGGCCAATCCCTGCCCAGCAGCTGATCCCCCCCCCCCGTTAACCCCTCCCTGCCCGCTGCCCTCCCCCCTCACCTGGCTGGGGGCGGGCCCCGGAACAGCGCAGGGGATGGGGCCTCCCCGGCGGGGGGAGGGGAAGTGGGGGTCAGGGGAGGGGCAGGTCCCCAGAGGGGGGAGGGGAAGTGGGGGTCCGAGGAGGGGCAGGTCCCCGGAGGGGGGAGGGGAAGTGGGGGTCCGAGGAGGGGCAGGTCCCCAGAGGGGGGAGGGGGAACTGTATGGGGGGGGGGTGTCCCTCAAGGGGGAAGTGGGGGGGTTCCCGGAGGGAGAAGCAGTGGGGGGGGGGGAACAGATCTAGGACGATGTGGGGAGCCCCCCAGCCCAGGGGCATGCTGGGAGCTGCAGCCTTTGGGGGCTCCCCCGCAGCAGTGCATGCTGGGAATATCTCTGCTGCCCCACGAGCCCACCCGGGCTTCGCTGGCGCCCCAGGCCCGGGAACCAGACCCTGAGACCTCGAGACTCAGCAATGCCCCCACAGCGGGGGTGGGGAGCCAGGACACCTGGGTTCTCTCAGCTTGGGGTGGGGGTGGGGAAGGGGGGTCTGCTACGGCCCCTTTGCTCAGACAGCCGGGCAGGAAGGACGTCCTGGGGGGGATGAGGGACCCATGGCAGGGGGATGGGGGGACCCCACTGTGGGCAGCGGGACCCCACAGCGAGCAGGGGCTGGGGGACCCCACGGCGGGTGGGCCGGATGGGGAGGAGTATGGAGGGACCCCACAGCAGGCGAGCAGGGAGATGGGGGGACCCCCTGGCGGGTGGGCCGGATGGGGAGGAGTATGGAGGGACCCCACAGCAGGCGAGCAGGGAGATGGGGGACCCCCTGGCGGGTGGGCAGGGGGTTGGGGGGACCCCACGGTGGGTGGACTGGATGAGCAGGGGGTTGGGGGGAACCCATGGCAGGTGGGCTGGATAGACAGGGGGCCGAGGGACTCCTCAGTGGACGGGTAGGGGGACCCCATGGCAGGCGGGCTGGATGGGCAGGGGGCTGAGGGACCCCTCGGCAGGCGGGCAGGGGAATGGAGGGACCCCATGGCGGGTGGGCCGGACGGGCAGGGGGCCGAGGAACCCCACGGCGTGTGGGTTGGATGGGCAGATGAATGGGGGGACCCCACGGCGGGCGAGCAGGGAGATGGGGGACGCCACGGGGGGTGGGCCGGATGGGCAGGGAGTTGGGGGGACCCCATGGCAGGTGGGCTGGATGGGCAGGGGGCCGAGGGACCCCTCGGCGTGCGGGCAGGGGGATGGGGGGACCCCACGGCGGGCGGGGCTGGATGGGCATGGGGATGGGGGACCCCACAGTGGGCGAGCAGAGTAACCCCATGGCGGGTGGGCCGGATGGGCAGGGGGTTGGGGGGACCCCACAGTTGGCGAGCAGGGGGACCCCATGGCAGGTGGGATGGATGGGCAGGGGGCCGAGGGACCCCACGGCGCGCGGGCAGGGGGATTGGGGGACCCCAAGGCGGGCGGGCAGGGGGACCCCATGGTGGGTGGGCCGGATGGGCAGGGGGTTCGGGGGACCCCACAGTGGGCGAGCAGTGGACCCCATGGCAGGTGGGCTGGATGGGCAGGGGGCCGAGGGACCCCACGGCGTGCGGGCAGGGGGATGGGGGGACCCCAAGGCGGGCGGGCTGGATGGGCAGGGGGATGGGGGACCCCACAGTGGGCGAGCGGGGGAACCCCATGGCGGGTGGGCCGGATGGGCAGGGGGCCGAGGGACCCCACGGCGGGTGGGCAGGGGGATGGGGGGACCCCACAGTGGGCGAGCGGGGGGACCCCATGGTGGGTGGGCCGGATGGGCAGGGGGTTGGGGGGACCCCACAGTGGGCGAGCAGGGGGACCCCATGGCAGGTGGGCTGGATGGGCAGGGGGCCGAGAGACCCCACGGCGTGCGGGCAGGGGGATGGGGGGACCCCAAGGCGGGCGGGCTGGATGGGCAGGGGGATGGGGGACCCCACAGTGGGCGAGCAGGGAGACCCCATGGCAGGTGGGCTGGATGGGCAGGGGGCCGAGGGACCCCACGGCGGGTGGGCAGGGGGATGGGGGGACCCCATGGCGGGTGGGCCAGATGGGCAGGGGGGACCCCACGGCGGGCGAGCAGGGGGACCCCACGGCGGGCGAGCAGGGGGACCCCATGGCAGGTGGGCTGGATGGGCAGGGGGCCGAAGGACCCCACGGCGGGCGGGCAGGGGGACCCCATGGCGGGTGGGCCGGATGGGCAGGGGGTTTGGGGGACCCCACAGTGGGCAAGCAGGGGTACCCCATGGCAGGTGGGCTGGATGGGCAGGGGGCCGAGGGACTCCACGGCGGGTGGGCAGGGGGATGGGGGGACCCCACAGTGGGCGAGCAGGGGGACCCCATGGCAGGTGGGCTGGATGGGCAGGGGGCCGAAGGACCCCATGGCGGGCGGGCAGGGGGACCCCATGGCGGGTGGGCCGGATGGGCAGGGGGTTGGGGGGACCCCACAGTGGGCAAGCAGGGGGACCCCATGGCAGGTGGGCTGGATGGGCAGGGGGCCGAAGGACCCCACGGCGGGCGGGCAGGGGGACCCCATGGCGGGTGGGCCGGATGGGCAGGGGGTTTGGGGGACCCCACAGTGGGCAAGCAGGGGTACCCCATGGCAGGTGGGCTGGATGGGCAGGGGGCCGAGGGACTCCACAGCGGGGTGGGCAGGGGGATGGGGGGACCCCACAGTGGGCGAGCAGGGGGACCCCATGGCAGGTGGGCTGGATGGGCAGGGGGCCGAAGGACCCCATGGCGGGCGGGCAGGGGGACCCCATGGCGGGTGGGCCGGATGGGCAGGGGGTTGGGGGGACCCCACAGTGGGCAAGCAGGGGGACCCCATGGCAGGTGGGCTGGATGGGCAGGGGTCTGAGGGACCCCACGGCGGGTGGGCCGGATGGGCAGGGGGCTGAGGGACCCCTCGGCGTGCGGGCAGGGGGATGGGGGGACCCCACGGCGGGCGGGCCGGATGGGCAGGGGGATAGGGGACCCCACGGCAGGCGAGCAGGGGGACCCCATGGCAGGTGGGCTGGATGGGCAGGGGGCTGAGGGACCCCTCGGCGCGCGGGCAGGCGGATGTGGGGACCCCACGGCGGGCGGGCAGGGGGCGGCGCACCAGGAAGGAGCCGGAGGGGTGAAATCTCTCCGTATATTAAGTGCTTTGTTTTCAGGGGGCCGTGTCCAACTCCCCCCTCCCCCCCTTCAGTAGCATTGCATAGGGCGGCCATGGGGGGCGCCGGGGCTGGCCAGCCCAGCACCTGACCCACGGCTACAAGACATCAGAGGGGCCCCCCACCCTGCCCCACGGTGCCCCCCAGCAGACAGGCAGATCACATCGTGCCCAGCCCCAGGGCTGATGGGATTGAGCTGCGGGGGGTGCAGCGGAGGTGCTCGGGGAGCCCTGAGGTTGGCAGTGGGTCCGGGGGGGGCCCGAGGCTGGGGGGGTGTTAACGGCCAACCACTGAACACAATTAATTAATGGAAAAAGACCCTGAGCTGCACGGAACAGGCCACTGGAGGGGCAGGCCCCCCCTGGCCACTGGGGGGGGGGGGTTATTTACCCACAATGCCCCTCTCCCATGGCCAGACAGGGCCCCACCCGGCCACTGGGGGGGGGTATTTACCCACCATGCCCCCAGCGCCCTGGGCCGATACCCGACTCCACCAGGCCCAGGCCCCCCCCCCCAGACGACTGCCCCACTTGTGACGCGGCGGGGGGAGCGCTGCCCCCCAGTGGCCAGGCTGGGAACTGCAGCCCCCCTCAATAACTTAAGGGATGCGATTAATTGCCCCAAGCCCTGAGCTGGGGCCGCGGGCAAAGCTCAATCACAGAGTCCAGCCCAGCAGGGGGCGCCGGGGGGGGGGATCCTGGTCCGTCTTCGGGTGCTGGTGGGGCGGGGGGGGGGATCATCCGTCTTCCTCCGGCTCTGAGCCACGGCCGGACGCCGCCGCCATCAGTTCCTCCGCCGCGCTGCCTGGGGGGGGACGGGGACAGACGTGGGTGCTGCCGGCGCCCCCCAATCCTGACCCACGGCCCCCCCACTCCACCGGTGCCCCTCAATTCCGACCCACAACCCCCCCGACTCCACACCCCCCCCCCCCATCCCGTCCCACAACCCCTGCTCGCCCAGCCCTGCCCCCGTCACAAGGAACCCCCCCGCCCGGCGCAGAGACACAGCCCCTTGGGGGAGGGGGTGTTACCCAGGGACCCCCATTACTGACCTTCCTCGCCGTCCTCTTCCTCGTCCATGATTTCCTGCACTTCGTCCTCCTCCCCCTCGTCATCCACGATCACCACACAGTCGTCCCCGTGCTCGGTCCCGCTGTGGGCACCGCAGAGTTACCCACAATGCTCGGCGCCCGTCCCCCCACCGGGTTACCCACAATGCTCAGCGCCCACCCTCCCCCCACCCGGGTACCCACGATGCTTGACGCCCACCCCCCATTACCCACAATGCTCAGCGCCCACCCCCCCAGGATACCCACAATGCTCAGTGCCTGTCCTCCCACCGAGTTACCCACAATGCTCGACACCCGTCCCCCCGGGTACCCATGATGCTCGACGCCCGCCCCCCTCCCATTACCCACAATGCTTGGTGCCCGTCCCCCCGGGGTACTCACAATGCTCGGCGCCCCCCGGGTTACCCACAATGCTTAGTGCCCGCCTTGTGTTACCCATAATGCTAAGCGCCCGGCCCCCGGGGTACACACAATGCTCAGCGCCTGTCCCCGGGGCTTACCCAGCATGCACTTCTCAGCCACCGACAAGTTCCCCACAGCGCCTGGCTCCCCAGCCTGCCGTACCCCGATGTCCCCCCACTCTGGCGGGGGGCGCAGTCTCACCTGTCGTCCCCGGCGCCCCCGTTCTCACCCATCAGGTAGTACTGCAGGGGATTGGGCCAGAGGTCCTCCTTGATGATCTGGGGGCACAGAGCAGAAGGGGTAAGAGGCGGGAGGGGCGTCCGGCGGGGGGCTGGGGAGTTCAGGGGGGGCTCACCTCAGCGATCCGGTCGCCGGCAGGGAAGCTGTGGTCCCCAAACCAGCTGAAGAAGCTGCGCCCCATCTCGGGGCTCTTGCGGCCGTGGGCCCGGGGGTCCTGGCCCCGCCACCAGCGGATGGGGGTGGAGTGTGACACCAGCCGGCCTGGTGGGGGGAGAGGCAGGGGTGAGGGGGCAGGCGTGGGGAGCGCCCCCCAGCACCCCCCGAAAGCAGCCCCGCCCCGTACCTGAGGAGGCGGGCTGGAACTCCTTGACGATCACCTCATTCTGGAAGTAGGGGTTCCCGCTGAAGTAGAACTTAATCTTACACCCCGACTTGGCGTGAGTGAACTCCTCCACCTGGGGGGCAGAAAGGACCCAGGAGTCCGGGCCTGAGACTTTCCACAGTGCGCACCCCCACCCACACCACTCTGGTCCCCCTACTCCTCCCAGAGCCGGGGAGAGAACCCAGGAGTCCGGGCCTCAGACTTTCCACAGTGCGCACCCCCACCCACACCACTCTGGTCCCCCTACTCCTCCCAGAGCCGGGAAGAGAACCCAGGAGTCCGGGCCTGAGACTTTCCACAGTGCAAACCCCCACCCACACCACTCTGGTCCCCCTACTCCTCTGAGAGCCAGGGAGAGAACCCAGGAGTCCTGGCTCCCAGCCCCCCCTGCTCTAACCACCAGCCCCCACTCCCCTCCCAGAGCTGGGGAGAGAACCCAGGAGTCCTGGCTCCCAGCCCCCCCTGCTCTAACCTCCAGCCCCCACTCCCCTCCCAGAGCCAGGGAGAGAACCCAGACGTCCGGGAGCCCAGCCCGGCCCCCACCCCCCCGCTCTCACCTGCAGGTTGGTCATGTAGCTCAGGGTGTCCTCGTCGCGGTCGTTGATCATGGCCGACAACTGGGGGTGATTGAGGAACTGGGGAGCCTGAGTCAAGGAATCGCAACAGGAGCTCAGATGCCTGGGTTCTCCAGGCCTAGCCCCCCGCTCTCCACTCAGCCCCCAGCCCCTGGGGAGAGCACCCCCGACCAGCCCCCAGTCCTCCCAGGGAGAGCGCCCCCTGGCCAGCCCCCCTGGGGAGAGCGCCCCCCGCCCAGCCCCTGCCCAGCCCCCGCCCCCCTGGGAGAGCGCCCCCTGGCCAGCCCCCAGTCCTCCCAGGGAGAGCGCCCCCTGGCCAGCCCCCCTGGGGAGAGCGCCCCCCGCCCAGCCCCTGCCCAGCCCCCGCCCCCCTGGGAGAGCGCCCCCTGGCCAGCCCCCAGTCCCCCCAGGGAGAGCGCCCCCTGGCCAGCCCCCCGCCCCCCTGGGGAGAGCGCCCCCCGCCCAGCCCCCTGCCCAGGCGCTGCCCCCCTGGGAGAGCGCCCCCTGGCCAGCCCCCAGTCCCCCCAGGGAGAGCACCCCCTGCCCAGCCCCCGGCCCCTGGGGAGAGCGCCCCCTGCCCAGCCCCCGCCCCCCGGGGAGAGCGCCCCCTGCCCAGCCCCCGCCCCCCCGGGGAGAGCGCCCCCTGCCAAGCCCCCGGGGAGAGCGCCCCCTGCCTAGCCCCCGCCCCCCCAGGGAGAGCGCCCCCTGCCCAGGCCCCGCCCCCCCGGGGAGAGCGCCCCCTGCCCAGGCCCCGCCCCCTCCAGGGAGGGAGAACGCCCCCGCCCAGCCCCCGCCCCCCAGGGAGGGAGAGCGCCCCCGCCCAGCCCCCGCCCCCCCAAGGGAGAGTGCCCCCCGCCCAGCCCCCGCCCCCCGGGAGAGCGCCCCCGCCCCCCGGGAGAGCGCCCCCGCCCAGCCCTGCGGCGCCCCCCGGCGGAGGGATACGGCGGTGACCCAGAAGCCGGGGATGTTCTGGATGATGAGGTTGCGGCGCTCGAGGTGGGGCCGGCGCATGTGGCCGAACTTGGCCTTGAGGATGCGGAAGGCGCAGCCGGCCTGCTCGTTCACCGCCGCCAGCTCCAGCTGCACCGCCTCCAGCGCCTCCAGGTACTGCTCCGTGTCCGGGGCCGGCCGGGCCGCCGCGGCCCCCTCCTCCTCCTCCTCTTCCTCCTCCCCCACCGAGATGATGGAGCACTCCTCCTCCGCCCTCCTCTTCCTCCGCCCCTCCCGGCCGTCGGCGGTTTCCAGGCCTCCCTTCCCCTCAGCGGCGGCGGTGTCGAGCCTCCCCATCTTGGCAGCGGCGGCTTCCAGGACCCCCTTCCCCTCCGCGGCATCAGTCTCGAGCCTCCCCATCTTTGTAGCTGTTGTTTCCAGGACCCCCTTCCCCTCAGGGGTGTCGGTGTCGAGCCTCCCCGTCGTTGTGGCAGCGGTTTCCAGGACCCCCTTCTCCGCAGCAGAATCGGTTTCAAGGCTCCTCTTCACCCTGGCTGCACCTTGGGGGCTCAGCTCCCCCTCAGAAGTTTCTTGGTCCCCCTTCCTGCCGCCGGCGGTCTTGGGGCTCCCCTTCCCGTTGGCGACAGCCTCGAGGCTCCCCTGCCCGCTACCGGCGGTGTCTAGGCTGCCCCGCGGGGGGAGGGCAGTTTCCAGGCCCCCCTCCCCAGCAGGGGGCGCCAGCCCGCTGACGGCAGTTTCCAGGTCCCCCTGGGCCGCGGGCGCCCCCTGCCGCCCGGCGGTTTCCAGGCCCCCCCAGGCCGTCAGCTGGGTCAGCGCCTGGGCGGCCTCGGTCTCCTTCAGCAGCGGGCCCGGGCGGCGGCGCTTGGCGGCCGGGGAGGGTGGTGGGGTCCGGGGGATCCCCCCGTCCCCGCTCATGGTTCGGTCCGCTCAGGCCCGGGGGCGGGGCCGCGCCAGCCCCCCTCCCGCTCAACCCTCGTTTTCAAACGGAAGAGGCGCGAGGGGAGCAACGGCCGCCGCCAACTGCCAAACTCGAGCGCCTCGCGCGTCTCTCCCTCCCCCCTCTGTTCCTCTCTCCCCTTCCCGCTCTGATTGGCCAGCGGCAGGGCGGCCCCGCCAACGGCGGGAGGGGAAAGCCTTCCGTCCCACGTGGGGGGGCGAACCGGGCGGCCACTGGCCGGCGGCGCCAGCAATCGTCGCGGGTTCCGCCTTCGTCCCGCCTCCCACGTGGGGGACCCGGACGCTGATACGACGGGCGCCTTCTCGGCGGCGGCCAATGGGCAGGAGGCGGAACCAGGCTCGGTGGATTCGGTCGCGTCCGCCAGAGATGGGGCGGGGCGGGGGCCCTCGGCAGTGTCTCAAAGGGAGACTGCGCGGGACGCATGCGCGTTGGCAGGAACGTCCCTCGGTGCATGCGCAGTAACGCCGAATGCGGCGCTTGCGCCCTGGGCACCGAGCTGTGGGTAAGCGCGCGTCCGCCAGGCGGAGCAAATGCACGTGGCGCGTAATTGCTCATTGCGCCGACGTAGTGCTCCGGGAACAACGGTGCCTTGCACACGAGAGTGCACCAGAAACAAGATTGTGTGATGTATAATAGTGCATTGCACAAGCCTATGCTCTGCACAGAATAGAGCCCCACAAATAATGGTGCGTTGCACACGAGAGTGCAGTGCATACAAGGCATTGTGTGCAATAGTGCATTACACGTAGTAATGCACTGCAAACAATAGATCCCTGCACAGACTGGTACATTGCAAACGAGAGTGCATTGCACAATACAATGCCCTGCAAACTATAGAGCCCCGCGGATAATGGTGCATTGCACACGAGAGTGCAGTGCATACAAGGCATTGTGTGCAATAGTGCATTACACGTAGTAATGCATTACACGTAGTAATGCACTGCAAACAATAGAGCCCTGCCAATAATGGGGCCCCCGTGAATAATGGTGCCTTGCACGTGAGAATGCACTGCAAACAATAGTGCATTGTGCATTGCACATGGCAAAGCAAATATTAGTCGTGCTGCAAATAGCCGTCGGCCTCATAAAGAACAGCCTAGAGGGGAGCAAAAGATACTGCCTCCCCTGCCCCACTTGAGGGGCAGTAGATTGCAGGGGGGGGGGCTTTTCCAGCCGGACCCTATAA
The DNA here is from genome assembly GCF_011386835.1 of Chrysemys picta bellii. NCBI lineage: Eukaryota > Metazoa > Chordata > Testudines > Emydidae > Chrysemys > Chrysemys picta. The sequence goes on from NC_088807.1 coordinate 26,181,350, forward strand.
TCCAGCAAAGAGGAAATACAATTGGGGAGGGGAGGGGGCTGCTGCATTGCTGAGTCACCACTGTGTGGCACTGTGACCCTGAATCTCGGGAGAGACATTTACAAAGGGATAGAAAGGGGGCCCTACAGCGGGGGGGCTCTGCAAGGGGCGCTCTCCCCTAGCCTGGCTTTTCCCCCAGCCTGGCTTTTCCCCCCCTAAAATTGAGGGATTGAACCCCGGCGTCCGGGCCGAATCCCAGCTCGGAGGCACCCATTCTTCAGCTCGAAATTTCCACTCCAGTTGCACTCAGAAACAGGCATCAGCTTCACTTCCTGTCCCAAACTGCTCCCCAGCCAGCCCACCCCACAGGTGGCTGCATCTCAGCACCAGGCAAGCCAGCACCATGCAGCGTTATGTGTGGCTGTTCCCCAGTTGTCCCACCCCAGAGGTGGCTGCATCTCAGTGCCAGGCGAGGCGTCCCTGTGTGGCTGCTCCATCCCAGACGTGGCTGCATGTCTCCCCCTCACCCCATGCCCCAGATCTTATCATGCTAGCTGTTTTCGAAGAAAGAGAAATCTGTGACCTTTGAATCGAAATTTCGGGGGCAGGGTCGGCCCCGAAAGCAGGAAACCAAAGCACAGATGGAGGTTTCGGTTCAGATGCCAGGGGAGCCAGCTGCTTCCTGGCCCGAACTCTGCCCCGGGCGCACCAGCGCCCCTGAGCTGGGAGAGGCCGAGGCTGGCATAGCCGGGGTCTGCATTCAAACTGCGCTCGCCCGACCCAGCTTGCAGGGGGGAAAAGGCAGAGAAGGGATTTCTTCCACAACGGCCAATAGTGACTGATGGCAAGAATCAGGGATTGAACCCAGGAGTCCTGGCTCCCAGCCCCCCCTGCTCTAACCACCGGACCCCACTCCCCTCCCAGAGCCGGGGAGAGAACCCAGGAGTCCTGACTCCCAGCCCCCCTTCTCTAACCCACCAGCCCCCACTCCCTTCCCAGAGCCGGCGAGAGAACCCAGGAGTCCTGGCTCCCAGCCCCCCTGCTCTAACCCACCAGCCCCCATTCCCCTCCTGGAGCCAAGGAAAGAACCCAGGTGTCCGGGCACTCCGGGAGACGGGCCCTGCGTTCCCCTGGCTCGAAGAAAACACTGTTTGGTCAGTTAGTTTAATTCCATCAGTTTTTATATCAAAAAGAAAATAAACGAGAACAGTCCGTGCCCCCCGGCACCCCGAAAAAGGGGGGAGGGGCTGGACAAGAACCAAAGATCTGAGCGAACCCCCACACTGCCACCCCCGCCCCAGCCCAATGCTCTCCCTCCCCCGACAGAGCGGCTGCCCCCCCCCCAGGGTCTCTGTCCGGACGTCCTGTCGCCATCTCGTGCCCTCCCCTCCCCCCAAGCCCCGAAATTATCGGGGAGGGGTATTTTTGTACAAAAACATTGATTTTTTTTCCACGTCTTTTTCTTCAATTTTTTTTTCTGCCAAAAAAATCCCCCACCCCCCAAAAAACTCCGAACAAAACCAGCGAGTGGAGAGTTCTGAGCCCGGTCGGATCCGTTGTTGGGCCGGGGCCCAGCTGGAAACCCCCCCACCACCCTTCACTCACCTATTTCAGGAGTCCTGGCTCCCAGCCCCCTGGGTCTAACCCACCAGACCCCACTTCCCGTCCAGAGCCGGGGGAGAGAACCCAGGAGTCCTGGCTCCCAGCCCCCCTGGGTCTAACCCACCAGACCCCACTTCCCATCCAGAGCCGGGGGAGAGAACCCAGGAGTCCTGGCTCCCAGCCCCCCCTGTTCTAACCACCAGCCCCACTCCCCTCCCAGAGCCGGGGATGGAACCCAGGAGTCCTGGCTCCCGGTGCTAGGTCCTCCCTTCCCCATCCCAGCCGCCGGCGGTCCCAGAGACGGATTCTGATCTCATTTCTGTGGGTATCAATCTGGAGTCACTTCCCTGCTGCCTGCAGGGTGCGTCTGGCCAGGAGCCAGGGATCAGGGCTCGGCCCCGTAACATCCCGCCCCAAATCCCTTTGCCCTCCGGAGTCTGTCCCTGCGGGAATGCAAACAGCTCTGGGGAGGAGCAAAGGGGCTGGGAAAGGGAGACAGTCCCCTGTGTACCTGTTCTTCTCCCATCTACTCTTGCATGCAGCTGTGTTCCTGCAGGGTACTCTAGCGTTATGTTACTCCACCTGTTACTCCAGCACCGCTGCCTGTTCTTGTGCACGGTACCCGAGCGTCGGCGCAGGGTACTCTAGCGTTATGTTACTCCACCTGTTACTCCAGCACCGCTGCCTGTTCTTGTGCACGGTACCCGAGCGTCGGCGCAGGGTACTCTAGCGTTATGTTACTCCGCCTGTTACTCCAGCACCGCTGCCGTTCCCTGTGCACGGTACCCGAGCGTCGGCGCAGGGTACTCTAGCGTTATGTTACTCCGCCTGTTACTCCAGCACCGCTGCCTGTTCCTGTGCACGGTACCCGAGCATCGGCGCAGGGTACTCTAGCAGTGTGTGTGTTACTCCGCCTGTTACTCCAGCACCGCTGCCTGTTCCTGTGCACGGTACCCGAGCATCGGCGCAGGGTACTCTAGCAGTGTGTGTGTTACTCCGCCTGTTACTCCAGCACCGCTGCCTGTTCCTGTGCACGGTACCTGAGCGTCGGCGCAGGGTACTCTAGCGTTGTGTGTGTTACTCCGCCTGTTACTCCAGCACCGCTGCCTGTTCCTGTGCACGGTACCTGAGCGTCGGCGCAGGGTACTCTAGCGTTGTGTGTGTTACTCCGCCTGTTACTCCAGCACCGCTGCCTGTTCCTGTGCACGGTACCTGAGCGTTGGCGCAGGGTACTCTAGCGTTGTGTGTGTTACTCCGCCTGTTACTCCAGCACCGCTGCCTGTTCCTGTGCACGGTACCCGAGCATCGGCGCAGGGTACTCTAGCGGTGTGTGTGTTACTCCGCCTGTTACTCCAGCACCGCTGCCTGTTCCTGTGCACGGTACCTGAGCGTTGGCGCAGGGTACTCTAGCGTTGTGTGTGTTACTCCGCCTGTTACTCCAGCACCGCTGCCTGTTCCTGTGCGCGGTACCCGAGCATCGGCGCAGGGTACTCTAGCGGTGTGTGTGTTACTCCGCCTGTTACTCCAGCACCGCTGCCTGTTCCTGTGCACGGTACCTGAGCGTCGGCGCAGGGTACTCTAGCGTTGTGTGTGTTACTCCGCCTGTTACTCCAGCACCACTGCCTGTTCCTGTGCACGGTACCTGAGCGTCAGCGCAGGGTACTCTAGCGTTGTGTGTGTTACTCCGCCTGTTACTCCAGCACCGCTGCCTGTTCCTGTGCACGGTACCTGAGCGTTGGCGCAGGGTACTCTAGCGTTGTGTGTGTTACTCCGCCTGTTACTCCAGCACCGCTGCCTGTTCCTGTGCACGGTACCCGAGCATCGGCGCAGGGTACTCTAGTGGTGTGTGTGTTACTCCGCCTGTTACTCCAGCACCGCTGCCTGTTCCTGTGCACGGTACCTGAGCGTTGGCGCAGGGTACTCTAGCGTTGTGTGTGTTACTCCGCCTGTTACTCCAGCACCGCTGCCTGTTCCTGTGCGCGGTACCCGAGCATCGGCGCAGGGTACTCTAGCGTTATGTGTTACTCCACCTGTTACTCCAGCACCGCTGCCTGTTCCTGTGCACGGTACCTGAGCGTCGGCGCAGGGTACTCTAGCGTTATGTGTTACTCCACCTGTTACTCCAGCACCGCTGCCTGTTCCTGTGCACGGTACCTGAGCGTCGGCGCAGGGTACTCTAGCGTTGTGTGTGTTACTCCGCCTGTTACTCCAGCACCGCTGCCTGTTCCTGTGCACGGTACCCGAGCATCGGCGCAGGGTACTCTAGTGTTGTGTGTTACTCCGCCTGTTACTCCAGCACCGCTGCCTGTTCCTGTGCACAGTACCCGAGCATCGGCGCAGGGTACTCTAGCGTTGTGTGTGTTAATATCACTGCCTGTCACCCTGGCACGGCCGCCTGTGATCCTGCCGCTGTCTGCAGCCACTGGCCCCTTTCCCCAGAACACGCGGCCATCGCAGCCGCCCCGTTTCCCTCCCGCCGGAGCCGCCAGGGATTTCAGGGGGAGGATGGATCATACCCCGCCCCCCAGTTTCCTCGTTGCATTGTTCCAGGATGACATGGTCTGTTGGGCTCCCATTGGCTGTTGCCATGGAAACAGGGGGGCAAGTCCCTGGTTACTGACTGACAGGTTGCTAAATCACCCAGCCGAGGCAGGGGGTGGGCGTTGGTGGGCTGGACTCCCTCTCCTGCTCTCCCCATCCTCCCTTCTCCATCCCCCTTCCCCGGGTTCTCCCTCCAGCCCCACCCCATTCACTCATCCCTGCACGAGACACAGCAAATTCCCCATTTTAGGTACCTGGGTGTGAATCCAGAATAACCCACCCCATCTGGAGTAAGTCCGCTGAAGTCAGGGGGTGACTCTGGATTGACTCTGGATTAACTGAGATCAGAATCCAGCGCCGACCTCACTGCAGTTAGGGGGTGACTCTGGATTGACTGAGATCAGAATCCGGCCCCAACCCCACTGCAGTCAGGGGGTGACTCTGGATTGACTCTGGATTAACTGAGATCAGAATCCAGCCCCGACCCCACTGCAGTCAGGGGGTGACTCTGGATTGACTGAGATCAGAATCCGGCCCCGACCCCACTGCAGTCAGGGGGTGACTCTGGATTGACTCCGGATTAACTGAGATCAGAATCCGGCCCCGACCCCACTGCAGTCAGGGGGTGACTCTGGATTGACTCTGGATGTCCAGACTCCCGACCTGCCCTGACGCACCCAGCTCCTCGAACCCTCTCCCCCGGCCCTGACCCTTCGGGGACACCCCCGGCGTGACGTATCCAGCGCCCCCCCCTCACATGACGCAGTACGGCTCCCGGGGCAGGGGGGGCTCTGTCCTGCGGCAGGGCACGTGGGCCGCCAGCCCCTTCTTGAGCTCCTTATTGAGCAGGAAGCAGACGATGGGGTTGACGGCGGCCTGGGCGAAGCTCATCCAGACGGCGGTGGCCAGGTAGCGGTGGGGGATGCTGCAGGCCTTGACGAAGACCCGCCAGTAGCAGGCCACGATGTAGGGCGACCAGAGCAGGAGGAAGAGGACGGTGATGACGTAGAACATCTTCCCCAGCCGCTTCTCGGCCTTGAACTCCTCCATGCCCAGCAGGCGGCGGTTGGCGGCGTGGCCGTTCTGCCGGACGCCCAGCAGCGTGGGCGGCATGGGGCCCCGGCCGAAGCCGGCGATCCAGTTGGCGGCCGCCTGGCCGGTGGCCCCCGGCCCGTGGAACGTCCAGTTCTGGCTGATGGCCGGCACCATCTGCACCGGCTTCATCTTGCGGTGGCGGTACTCGAAGCAGAGCAGCTTGCCGTAGACGGCGTGGGTGGCCCCCACCAGCACGGCCAACATGAGCATGAAGCCCAGCGTGTCGTTGGCCTTGAAGTAGCGATGCTCGAAGATGCACTGGTCCTCCTCCCGGATGAACTTGTAGGTGCCCACGTCGAAGACGGGCGGGAAGGCCATGGCCACCGAGAGGGTCCACACCATGCAGATGACGGCCACGCACGTCCACAGGGTCATGCGCTTGGCGTAGAAGCGGTGGTGGGCCACGGCCATGTACCGGGTGACGCTGATGCAGAAGAGGAGGAAGGCGGCGTGGAAGCAGAAGAGGACGGCCAGGAAGGCCACCACCTTGCAGCTGAGCGGGCTGTGGGTCCAGGCCGAGCCGTGGCGGATGGAGACCAGGACGAAGGGGAAGCAGACGGCCGCCCGCACGGCGTCGGCCAGGCACAGGTCCAGCAGGAAGTAGTAGGGGGCCCGGTGCAGCCCCCGCTCCTTCAGCACCAGCAGCGCCAGGGCCAGGTTCCCCGCCAAGCTCACGCAGATGATCAACCCCAGCAGCAGCAGCTTGGCGTAGTTGGAGGCCGCCGGGGGGCCCGGCGGGCCCGGCTCGTCCGCCTCGCTGGCGTTTGCCATCGCCGGCCGCCGGGGCTAGCGGGGACGGCCCATGGCCCCGGGGCCTCTGCAGGGGAGAGAAGGGATCGTTGGGGCGGGGGCTGGCCCTGCCGCGTGGGACCCCCCAAGCCTGGCGCGTGGGGTCCAAGCCAGGCTACGGGGCAGTGGGGTGATGCCTGGTGCCCCCCGGCCTGGCCCGGTTGGGGGTGGGGCTGGTGAGCGCAGACCCCTTGATCCCATCACCCACCTCGTCTGGGGCTCATGGGGTCCCATCTCCCACTCCCCACCCTGGGGCTGGATGGGGGCCGGTGCCCCCTGGAGGGCAGGGCACAGTCGTCCTCACAGTCACGGACACGCTCGTGTACACCCGTCCTCACAGCCACACTGACACGCACAGTCGTCCTCACAGCCGCACAGACACTGACATGCTCGTGTACACCTGTCCTCACAGCCACCCTGACGCTAACACGCACAGTCATCCTCACAGCCGCACCGACATGGACACGCTCGTGTACACCCGTCCTCACAGCCACCCTGACACTGACACGCACACGCACAGTCGTCCTCAAAACCACCCTGACATGCTCGTGTACACCCGTCCTCTCAGCCACCCTGACACTGACACGCACACGCACAGTCGTCATCACAACCGCACCAACATGGAACACACAGTCGTCCTCACAGCCGCACCAACATGGACACGCTTGTGTACACCCGTCCTCACATCCGCACCGACACTGACACGCTTGTGTACATCCGTCCTCACAGCCACCCTGACGCTGACACGCACACGCACAGTCGTCCTCAAAACCACCCTGACACACTCGTGTACACCCGTCCTCTCAGCCACCCTGACACTGACACGCACAGTCGTCTTCACAACCGCACCAACATGGACACGCTCGTGTACACCCATCCTCACAGCCACCATGACACTGACACGCACAGTCGTCCTCACAGCTGCACTGACACACTCACACCCAGGCACAGTCGGTGTCAGTGTCACAGCCGCACTCACGCACACATGCACTGAACTACAATCACACAGTCCCGTGTCCACTCACAACATGCGCACACGCTCGCACTGACATACGCTCGTCCTCACAGCCGCCCAGACACGCACACTCATGCTGAGGCTGACACACACACGCCCACGCCCCGAGTCCCACTCACAGCGACACACTCCCCCTCCTGCAGACTGAGCCTGGCACACGCCCCCCACCCCGCTGGGCCCCTGCCGTGTTCACACCCTCGCGCCTCGGTCCCGCTCACACTCGGCTGCCCCCGCGTGCGCGTTGAGGGCTGAAGCTTTCTGGCTGCTTTTGCTCACCCCAGGCGCTTTGAAAGGGTCCTTTGCACACGCGTGTGCTCACACACAAACACACACAGAGCCACACCCAGGCTCTGTCACACTCACCCCCCCCCAACCACCTGGGGAAGCAGGTGGTCCGTGGAGCTGAGCCGGGACCCGATTCCGCTCTTAAACTGGAGTCAAACTGGAGTCACTCCTGATTGCCCCAGGGGAAGAGAGAAGAGAATGAGGCCAGTGGAGTCACCCCTGAGCGCCCCTCCCCCCAACTCCAGATCTACTGTGAGCATCAACTCAGGGCCTGCTGGGTGGGGGCCTGGCCAAAATACCCCCCCCGAAGTCCCCCTCCCCCACTGTCCTGTCCCAGCTGGGGGCAGAGATGCAGGCTCAGTGGGGGGGTGGGGTCTGGCAGGTTGGGGGCTTATAATGGGGGGGGATTTGCACAAGGCCCCCCCAGTGCACGGCCACACGCCGAGGGGAGAGAGAAACGTGCACACACCCCGGAAACACACCCGCAAAGTAGAACGACACATGCAGACACGCAAAGTGGAAACATGTACGTGTGTACACACATGCTACACACACACTAGACACGTTACATACACACAATCTACACACAAACCTACACACACACTATACATGCTACACACACACGTACACACACTAGATGTTACATACATACAATCTGCACACAAACACACACTATGCATGTTACACACACAATACACACATACACACACTAGACATGTTACATACACACAATCCACACACAAACCTACACACACACTAGACATGTTACATACACACACAATACACACACACAAAGTGGTAACGTACATGTGTGTATACACCCGCTACACACACACACACGCGCTATAAACACAAACACTGCACACACATAATACACACACACTGTATATACACACACACACATATACACAATATATATATACACACACAAGACAGCCATACAATACACAGACACACAAAGTGGAAACATATATACATGGATGTATACACACACACACACACACACACACACACTCCCCAGGCCCTGAATGACACCCCCCCCCCCCCCGGCCACTCCTAGGGCATGTTGTCAGGTCTCTGCACCTGTCAGTTGGGGTGTAGGGATGACAAAGGGGGGATGGAGGGACGGGGGCTGGAGGGGGCAGCAGAGGAAGGTGTGTGTGTAACGGGGGGGGGGATGGAGGGCCAGGGAGGGGGAGATGGAGGGGGTGTATATGGGGTGAGGAATGATGGGATGAGTGGGGGCCCAGAGGGGTGTATATGGGTAGGGGGTGTATACTGGTGGGGGGGGGGTGATGGTGGTGTATATTGGTGGGGGCCGGGGGGGGTGTATATTGGTGGGGGACTGGAGGGATGTATACAGGTGGGGGGCCAGGGGGGTGTATATGGGGGGGCCGGTGGGTTGTATGGGGGGGCAGGGCCGGGGGGGCCGATGCAGGGGCCCCCCCAGCCAGCCCCAGCTCACCTCCGTTCCGCTGCTCCCCGACGTGAGGCGAGACCCCCAAATCCTTCCCCGCTCGGTGGGGGCGCGTCCCCCGCCCCGGCGCTCAGGCCCTGCGGGGAGCGGGGGGTCCCTCCGCCGGGCCGCCCCCCATGCCGGCCGGACAGGGCTCGGGGGGGTGCGTGGGGGGCCGGGAGCGCTGCCCCCCCGCTTCGGCCGCCTCCAGAGCCCGGCGCCGAGGGCTCCCCGCGGATCCCCAAGCTACCCGGATCGGGGCCTCGACAACATCCAAGGGGCCAGGTCTCTCCTCCAGCGGATCCCCTGCCCCCGATCAATCCGGAGTGACTCCGAATCTGCCCTCTTCAGCACAGCCGCCTCCTCCAGCAGATCGATCCAATTGCCATCCGGATCGGCTCGCTCCCCAGTGGGAATCCGGATCCCCCCCGGTTAGATCCAGAGGGGTAAATCCAGGTCGGGACGGGCCCCGGGGCGCCGGCTTGGCCCGGGCAGCCCCCCGCCGCCGCCTTGCTCCATCCCCAGGATCCCGGTTCGATCCGGGGGGGGGGGTAATGCAGGGTGCGGCTCCGGAGTCACGCCGGATTCTAGCCGGGAAGGGGGGGGTCCGGCCTCGCCCCCCGATGAGCCCGCAGGCGGGCGGGGGGTCAGGCTCCGGTCCCCACAAAGGAGCCGGGAGGCGCCCGGGATCCGACCATCTTGTTCAGCGTCCACCGGAAGGTGCGGCGGGGGGAGGGGGCCTGGGGGGCAGAGGGACGTGGGGGGCGGAGCCGGAGCCGAGGGGGGGAGGGGGGATTCGGGCAGCAACGCAACATCAGGACCGGGGGCGGGGGCTGGGAGCCAGGACTCCTGGGTTCTCTCCCCAGCGCTGCTGACCCCCCGACACGAAGGGATACGGGACATATACAAAGCAACTGCGCCAATCTGATGGGGACCGCAGCCCCCTGTCCTCGAAGCGCCCCCAATCCCCGGGGCAGGAGAGTGGGGCAGGGCCTGTCCCCTCTGGGGGGCGCCGGCTCCCACCGGCCCCAGGGCAGGGACTGGCTGGCTCAGGGGGGCAGGGAATGGGGTCTGGGGCCTGTCCCCTCTGGGGGGCGCCGGCTCCCATTGGCCCCAGGGCAGGGACTGGCTGGCTCAGGGGGGCAGGGAATGGGGCAGGGGCCTGTCCCCTCTGGGGGGCGCCGGCTCCCACCCGGCCCCAGGGCAGGGCCTGGCTGGCTCAGGGGGGCGGGGAATGGGGTCTGGGGCCTGTCCCCTCTGGGGGGCGCCGGCTCCCACCAGCCCCAGGGCAGGGACTGGCAGCTCAGGGGGGCGGGGAATGGGGTCTGGGGCCTGTCCCCTCTGGGGGGCGCCGGCTCCCACCAGCCCCAGGGCAGGGACTGGCTGGCTCAGGGGGGCGGGGAATGGGGCAGGGGCCTGTCCCCTCTGGGGGGCGCCGGCTCCCATTGGCCCCAGGGCAGGGACTGGCAGCTCAGGGGGGCGGGGAATGGGGCAGGGGCCTGTCCCCTCTGGGGGGCGCCGGCTCCCACCGGCCCCAGGGCAGGGACTGGCTGGTTCGGGGGGGCAGGGAATGGGGTCTGGGGCCTGTCCCCTCTGGGGGGCGCCGGCTCCCACCGGCCCCAGGGCAGGGACTGGCTGGCTCAGGGGGGTGGGGAGTGGGGCAGGGGCCTGTCCCCTCTGGGGGGCGCCGGCTCCCACCCGGCCCCAGGGCAGGGACTGGCTGGCTCAGGGGGGCAGGGAATGGGGCAGGGGCCTGTCCCCTCTGGGGGGCGCCGGTTCCCACCAGCCCCAGGGCACGGACTGGCTGGCTCAGGGGGGCGGGGAATGGGGCAGGGGCCTGTCCCCTCTGGGGGGCGCCGGCTCCCACCAGCCCCAGGGCAGGGACTGGCTGGCTGGTTCGGGGGGCTGCGAATGGGGCAGGGGCCTGTCCCCTCTGGGGGGCACTGGCTCCCATCAGCCCCAGGGCGGGGACTGGCTGGTTCGGAGGGGCTGCGAATGGGGCAGGGTCCTGTCCCCTCTGGGGGGCAGTGGCCCCCACCTGGAATTGGGCCCATCCCGCCTCCAGACCCGTCACCTTCCCCCCCACAGCCGGACCCCGTCCTCCTCCCCCAGCGCCGTGAGTCCCCCAGGAACCAACACCAGGGCTGTGGCCGGGATCATTTTTATTTAGCGTTTCCATCAGCTGTGTGGACGCATTTCACCCCCTTCAAGCCCCCACGCGTCTGTGATCAGATTTCTGCCCCCCCCCCCCCCCGCGGGGCGGTACGTGGAGCCGAGGCTCATGGCCCCCCCAACCGTCTCCGTCTGGTTCAAGCGTCTTGCCTCTCGCTCCAAAGCAGGTTTTCCGGCCCTGGATCCCCCTCACCTGCAACAGGGGCAGGGCTGACTTCCCATCTCAGTTAATTCAGAGTCAATCCGGAGTCACCCCCGACTGCAATGGGGTCAGGGCTGGATTCAGAGCTCACTTAATCTGGAGTCAATCCGGAGTCACCCCCGACTGCAATGGGGTCAGGGCTGGATTCAGAGCTCACTTAATCTGGAGTCAATCCGGAGTCACCCCCGACTGCAATGGGGTCAGGGCTGGATGATGATTTCACTTAATCTGGAGTAACTCCCGACTGCAACAGGATCTGGGCCCGATTCCTCTCTCATCTCCACCCGGCCTCAATCCGGACTCAGCTCCGAGTCTGGCTGTTCTTCATCACTCCGAGAGCCTCCCACGGCTTCCCCGCGTGGGGAAACTGAGGCACACCCCCCCCACTCCCACAGCGACATTTCCTGGGCCATGCGGCGGCGGAGTGTGTAGCTGGGCGGCTCTGAGGTGCTGTGGGACCTCGTCGCACGGCGAATCAGCCGGACGATCGCCAGCCCCTCCGGCGGCTGGACCGACACATCACGCTGCAAACGACCCGCTTTGCACCACGCTGGGGCGGCACGAATTGACCCCCCACACACACACACTCCCCGGTACAAAATAAATACAGAGCCATGGGGTGGGGGGTGGAAGGGTTGTGGGCTGGAGAAGCAAAGCAGGACAATGAACCGATGTAAGGTCTTCAGAGGCACGTGGCCTCTGGCGTGGGACCCAAGGGGTGGGGTTAGAGCAGGGGGGGCTGGGAGCCAGGACGCCTGGGTTCTCTCCCTGGCTCTGGGGTGGAGGGGGCTAGAGCAGGGGGGGCTGGCGCCACGTGAGAACCACATACAGGGTGACGGCCGCGGCTGGCAGGCAGCCGCTGAGGACCACGGGCAGGATGACCACGAGGCCCAGAACGAACAGGGAACGGGTCAGGGCCTGTCCCAGCCGCGTGGGGCAGCCGGGCGCCCCTTCCCGGGGCACCCCCGGCCCTCCCCAGCCCCCCCGGCTCCGCCCCGCCGGGGCTGCTGTCCGTGCCGGCACCACCACGGCAGCCGGCGCCAGCAGCCGCAGGGCCCCGCCTGGGCCGGCTCCCCGGAGCCCGGCCTCCAGCAGCGCCGGGGGGCTGTCCCGCCCCGGGCAGGCAGGCGGGCTGAGCCGGGCGGCCGGGCTGGCATAGCGCAGGGTGATCTCCTGGGCCAGGGAGCTATTCAGTGCCCGCTCCGGCCCGGCCCAGCCGACCACCAGGTCCCGGTCGCTCAACACGCTCAGGCGCAGGGCGGGCAGCCAGGCCGGGGGGGAGCCGGCCGCCTCCGTGCCCCCCGGCCGCCCCCCGGCGCCCCCCAGCTCCTCCGCCCGCAGCCGGCTGAGGTGGGAGAGATACAGCTGCTCCAGCTCCGAGTCCACGGCCTCCTCCTCCGCCCGCCAGAGCCCAGCCTGCTCTGCCAGGCCAGCCTCCGAGAACGAGGCCCCCGGCCCCAGAGAGCCGGCCTCGGGCCCACGGCCGCCCCCAGGGGACTCAGCCAAGGGCACCAGGAGTTCCCTGGCAGGCAGCTCCGTCTCCAGGGACGTGGGGGGGACCTGCAGCTCCGGGACCTGCAGCGGGGCAAGGGAAGGATGAGGGCTGGAGAGGCAGGATCTCCCTGAAGCTCTGGGGTGGGGGGGCGATTGTGGCCCAGCCGTGCCTCAGTTTCCCCACCTGTGAGAAGCGGGGCCCGAGCCGGCCTTTGTGAGTGAGATTGGGAGATCTCTGGAGTAGGGGCTGACCCTCGCACCTGTGGAGACAGGGGCCCCGGTCTGGCAGGCAGGGCCGGCGCTGGGGGGCGGGCAAGGGGCTGAGTGGGGGGTGGTCTCCCCTGGCAGGCAGGCAGGGCCGGGTGCTGGGGGGCGCTGGGGGGCTGGGCAGGGGCCTCTCTCCCCACCCCACCCTGCTGCCGCCAGTTCTTACCTGTCCCGTGGAAGCTGAGGGCGATTCTCTTTGCGTCTCCCTTTCCGGGCTCCCTTCTGGAGAGAGAGAGATGGGGTCAGCCACACTAGTGCGCCCCTCAACCAGCCCAGCACTGCTAGGGGGAAGCTCGCAGCGCTGGGGGTGACCCCGGCTGGAGGCACTGCTGGGGGGAAGCTCGCAGCACATACCTTCCTCACGGGCAGGGTTTGGTATGTCTTCATCGCTTAGCTCTTCCTCGCAGGGCCTGTGAGGGGAGAAGGGATCCAGTCACTGCCCAGGGTTGGGGGGTGGCACCTTGCAAAGGGTCTCATGAGAACCCAGGTGTCCGGGCCCCCAGCCCCCCTCCTAGAGCCAGGGAGAGAACCCAGGTGTCCGGGCCCCCAGCCTTAGTGGGCAGGGTATTAGCCAGGGCTCCCTGGTTCCATTCCAGCTCGACCACACGTGCCCAGCTGAGCTTTAATGCCTCAGTTTCCCTTCGTTTGTTTAGACTGAAAACTCTCTGGGACCGGGACGGTGTCTCTGTGCAGCGCCCGACGCGACGGGGCCTGATCCGGGTCGGCGGCTCCACGCCAGTAAAACCCTGCAGCTATTTTGGGCGTGTTCCTGGGTTTTCCCCTTCCCTGCGAGTCACCGTCTGGGAGCCCGGGCCTGAGATCTGGGGCTGCGAGGGGGCGGGACCGTGAAAGTGCCAAGCCACAGCTTTGCATGACAGCTCTCGCACGCGGCCCACGCCCTGAGCTCGGCACCGGGTCCCGCCAATCCGGAGTCACCCCTGATTGCACCCCGCTCAGTGCTGGGTCCTGAGCTCGGCACCGGGTCCCGCCAATCCGGAGTCACCCCTGATTGCACCCCGCTCAGAGCTGGGTCCTGAGCTCGGCCCCCCCGGGATCAATCCGGAGTCACTCCTGATTGCACCGCGCTCAGCGCTGGGTCCTGAGCTCGGCCCCCCGGGATCAATCCGGAGTCACCCTGATTGCACCGCGCTCAGCGCTGGGTCCTGAGCTCGGCACCGGGTCCCGCCAATCCGGAGTCACCCTGATTGCACCGCATTCAGTGCTGGGTCCTGAGCTCGGCACTGGGTCCCACCAATCCGGAATCACCCCTGATTGCACCGCGCTCAGCACTGGGTCCTGAGCTCGGCTCCCCCGGGATCAATCCGGAGTCACCCCGATTGCACCGCGCTCAGTGCTGGGTCCTGAGCTCGGCACCGGGTCCCGCCAATCCGGAGTTACCCCAGATTGCACCACACTCAGCACGGGGCCCTGAGCTCGGCACCGGGTCCCGCCAATCCGGAGTCACTCCAGATTGCACCGCGCTCAATGCTGGGTCCTGAACTCGGCACCGGGTCCCACCAATCTGGAGTCACCCCTGATTGCACCGCGCTCAGCACTGGGTCCTTAGCTGAGCACCGGGTCCCGCCAATCCGGAGTCACTCCAGATTGCACCGCGCTCAATGCTGGGTCCTGAACTCGGCACCGGGTGTGACGAACTGGGCCTGTTCTTACTGTGGGCTGTGAATGCTGACAGGGGAGTGTGGCTAGGATAGTCTGCATTGGGGGATGGGTTTGGGAGTCTGCCCGAAGGCGAATACCTGAGTGTGTAACATGAGAACCCAGGAAGGGGTTGGAGGCCAGGTGACACCTTGGCCCGGGAAACTGAACAAAGGCGGTGGGAGGGGTCGCTGAAGGCAGAGGGCTGGAAGCGGGCTGGAGAGATGGCTGGGAGGCAGAGATGGCTCTGACCCCCCAAAGGGGGGTGGGCTGGGATGCCCTGGGACCCCAAGCTGGACCTAACTGAGGGGGGCCCTGTTGTCTGTGCCTGCAAGACCTGTCTTGGACTGTATTCCTGTCATCCAAATAAACCTTCTGCTTTACTGGCTGGCTGAGAGTCATGGTGAATCGCAGGAAGCCGGGGGTGCAGGGCCCTGAGTTCCCCCACACTCCGTGACAACTGGTGGCAGAGGTGGGATCTACTGCACCCCGTGGACGGCGCTTCCTGCAGTAAGTGACTGGGGAGCAGTAAAACGAAGGGGGATTGACGGGGACCAGGCGTGCTGAAGAGTGGGAGAGAGACGGTTATTACCCCTGGGAGTGTGTGACCAGCGAGAAGGACTTTTGCAGTAACAGGGTCCCCCGGGGGGATCGCAGCGAGTGGTCCCAGGGGCGGAGGAGTCTGCAGCTCGACCCTGGCAGGGAGGTGGTGACCTTGAGAAGGGCTGGCACACTAGGGGTCCCCCTGGGAACTGTGGGGAGCTGTGAGCACACAGGCCGGTGAGTGGCCAGCAGGAAGATGTATGCCAAGCGGCTTAAGAGCGACCTGGTGGAGCTGTGCAAGCAGAGGCGGCTGCGCATTGGGAGGCTCACCAAAGAACAGCTCATTGCCCGGCTGGAGGCGGAAGATCGCGCGAATGAACTGATCCCTGTGTCTCAGGGAAGCAGCCTGGCAAATGCAGCGCAGGCACCAGTGTCTGTCCCAGCTGGGAGTGGTCAGCCGGCTGCTGAGGGCTTCCCGAGACCCCTCCTTCCTATGCCTAGGGGAAGGGTGGGGAGGAGCCCAGCAAATACCAAAGGCGCCGTGACCCCCCCGGCTAGCAGAGGATCCTCCCGGCGACGTTTGGCATCCGTGGAGCGGAATTGGCTGGAATGGGAGAAAGAGCTAAAACTGAGAGAGCTGGAGGATCGTGAACAACAGAGACAGCGTCAGCATGAACGGGAGGAGAATGAGAGACAGAGACAGGAGAATGAGAGACAGCGTCAGCATGACCTGGAACTGGCGAGATTGAAGGGCAGCGAACCCCCGGCTGCGGTGAGTGAGGGGGGACCCAGGCCTGCACAGAGCTTTGATAAGTGCATCCTGGCCCCACACAAGGAGGGGGAGGACATGGATGACTTCCTGGAGGCCTTTGAGATGGCCTGCGAGCTGCACCGGGTTGATCCCGCGGACAGACTCCGGGTCCTTACCCCCTTACTGGACCCCAAAGCCGTGGCATTGTACCGCCAACTGGGAGAGGCAGAGAAAGGGGACTACGAACTATTCAAAAAGGCCCTGCTACGTGAGTTTGGGCTGACTCCTGAGATGTACCGGGAAAGGTTCCGGAGTCAGGATAAAACCCCTGAGATCTCATATCTGCAACTAGCCGTCCGCATGGAAAGATACGCCAGCAAGTGGGCTGATGGGGCCCAGACGAAGGAGGACCTGGTCAAACTGCTGGTACTGGAGCAACTGTATGAGCGGTGCCCATCCGACCTGAGGCTGTGGTTGGTGGACAGAAAGCCAGAGAACCCGCGACATGCAGGCCGGCTGGCCGATGAGTTTGTAAAGAGCCGGTCAGGAGATAAAAGGGAGGAGTCCCAAAGGAACAGTCCCACCACAACGCAGAGAGAGAGTCACCATGGGACCTCCCCGTGGGAAAATACAGAAAAACCCCATCAAAGGGGAACATCCGGCGTCAGGACCATCCGACCCACTCAAGGGGACCCATGGGACATGGGCTGCTACCACTGTGGCCAAAAAGGCCACATACGGGCCCAGTGCCCCAGGCTCAGGGACAGACTGAGCAGACCGAACCCACAGAGGGTTGACTGGGTAGAGACCACAGCCCAGTTGGAACCCCAGAGGTATGGGGGTGGGAAAAGGGCACAGGCCGCATAAACCTTCCCACATGCGAACTGCGAGGGCCATCAAGCACCCCCGACCTAAGGGGGGGCGTGAAACTGGAGAGGCCTGGTGTAATTCTCACCAAGGAATGGGAGGGATGCGGGGGCATCCATGGGAACGGGGGTAGGTTCGAGCTTCCCCGGGTCACTGGCTAAAGTGACCCTGCTCAGTTCGGTCTCGAAGGGGGGAGATGTGACGAACTGGGCCTGTTCTTACTGTGGTCTGTGAATGCTGACAGGGGAGTGTGGCTGGGATAGTCTGCATTGCGGGATGGGAGTCTGCCCGAAGGCGAATACCTGAGTGTGTAACATGAGAACCCAGGAAGGGGTTAGAGGCCAGGTGACACCTTGGCCCGGGAAACTGAACAAAGGCTGTGGGAGGGGTCGCTGAAGGCAGAGTGCTGGAAGCGGGCTGGAGAGATGGCTGGAAGGCAGAGATGGCTCTGACCCCCCAAGGGGGTGGGCTGGAATGCCCTGGGACCCCAAGCTGGACTTAACTGAGGGGGTCCTGTTGTCTGTGCCTGCAAGACCTGTCTTGGACTGTATTCCTGTCATCCAAATAAACCTTCTGCTTTACTGGCTGGCTGAGAGTCATGGTGAATCGCAGGAAGCCGGGGGTGCAGGGCCCTGAGTTCCCCAATACTCCGTGACACCGGGTCCCGCCAATCTGGAGTCACCCCTGATTGCAGAGGGGTCAGGGCTGGGTTCTGAGCTCAGCCCCCCGGGATCAATCCGGAGTCATCCCCAGCTGTAATGGGGGCAGAGCAGGATTCTGATCTCAGCCCCCAGGGTCAATCCAGAGTCACCCCTGGTTGCAGAGGGGTCCTCAGCCTCAGAGGCTGGGAGCAAGAAGGGCAGGCGGGGGGGAAAGCTGAACGTGCCGCCTGTGTGTCTGGCTGTGCGAACGCCTGTCTGGCTGTGCAGGGCTGTAGACAGAGTCAGTCGCGGTGGGAGGGGCCCGTGGAAAAAGAAACTTCCTTTGAT
The DNA here is from genome assembly GCF_011386835.1 of Chrysemys picta bellii. NCBI lineage: Eukaryota > Metazoa > Chordata > Testudines > Emydidae > Chrysemys > Chrysemys picta. The sequence continues at coordinate 26,199,053 of NC_088807.1, forward strand.
GCTCACGTCTTAGCGGAGAAGAAACATTTCAGCCATCCCAAGCCCAGCAGCAGAAGGAACCCAGGAGTCCTGGCTCCGAGCCCTCCCCCGCCCCCGCTCTAATCACTGGACACCCGGATGCCCCTCACCCACACCAGAGACATGGGGGGGGATTACAACCCCCGCCTCGTACCTCACGCAGCTCATCTTCATTTCCTGTCCCCAGCCCCGTACAGATGGGGAAACTAAGGCAGAACAAGGCCTTGGACACGGGTCTTCGTCCCCCTGAGAACCTAGAGCAGCAGTCGCCCAACGGCCTGTTAATTAGCCCTCGTTAGGGTGAGCTAAGTCCCCTCTCGTCAGGTGTCAGGATAATACCTGCAGCTGTCCCAAATCCGACTAGCCGCCGCCATGCCGCCGAGAAGCTCCTTGGTGGCGGGACGCTCCCTTGTCAGTGGGCGGGCGCATAGAGATGCCCCCCGGGGGTCGTGGCGCCCGCGGGCACCGCGTTGGGGACCCCTGTGTTAGTCGGTGAGGTGCCACCGGACTCCCCGTTGTTTCGTGGACAGAGACTAACCCGGCTCCCCGGATACTTGACGTGCATGAGGGTAACGAGCCAGGAGCCGAACCCAGGGATGGAGGTGAAGCTAATAAAACACGAGATGTATTTATACCCGGGACCCAGACGCCGGCCGAGACCGGGGCCCCGTCCCCCCTCGGCCGAGATCAGGGCCCCGTTGCGCTGGGCGCCCCCCAGACCCCTGCCGAGATCGGGGCCCCATCGCGCCGGGTGCCCCGCAGACCCCAACCCAGGTCACGGCCTCGTCCCGCCGGGCGCCGCCCAGATCCCGCCCTAGATTCTGGTGCACAAACGCCCATATTGGGCCCTTTTATCCACCTATCTACCCACTTTAATGAGATCTCCGCCAAAATCAGCCGACCGCAAGACTTTTCACTCCCCGCTCGGCTCATTATTAGCTCTGTTTCCTGCCTCTTTTGGAAACCACTTTTTCTACCCGAGTTTCAGAGAAAACACCCCGACGACGTGATTTCACCTTCTCTCCGCAGCCCTCGGTCTGGTTCTTTAGAAATAATATGTGACGGCGCTGCCCCATTTCCCCCACAGCTTGTTTTTCACTACGCCGAACTCGCCCGCTGGCAGCTGAGGGGTGGGGGGGGTTCACCTGAACTGCCTTTCTCCTCGCCCGGCGTTGGGCTTTAATCCCCCAGCTGGTCTCTGCCCTCCTAGAACCACCGGCAGATCTGCCCCGACAGCCTGCATGGGGCCGCTCGTGGCAGCATGTACACTAGTGAAAAGCAGGCGTGAAAGCCCATCATCGAGACCGCGTCATGAATTCTGGTTTGGGAGCATTGCACACTTGCCTTGCACTAGTACGAAGACACACAGTGCAACAGGGTGAATGCTGACCTGGGCACCTTTCACAGTCACTTTGCACAAGTGCTAACGCATGCACCTGCTTTGGGGGCATCGCACACTGGCTTTGCACTAGTGCATGAGAGAGGAGGGCATTGTGATTTGGGAGCGTTTCACGCTCACTTTTCACTAGTGCAGATGATAGCACAAGGGAGCAGGGTGAATTCTGGATTGGGAGCATTGCAAACTTGCTTTGCACCAGTGCTAATGCTTGCACCTGATCTGGGAGCAATGCACACTCACTTTACACAAGTGTGGACGCTTGCACAGACCAACAATGCTACCCCACCCTGCCCAAATGAAGCCTTGCCCTCCCACTTGCTGATCCTCTGTCCACAGCGACACCACGAGACCACCAACATCTCCCCCCGACACGCTGTGCCCTGTGGGGCAGGGACCATCCCAGCAGGGTCCCTCCCCATATAACCCGCCCCATATAATTCAGAGCAGTGTCTGGGCTGCTCTACCATAGGCTCTGTGCCCCCAATAAACTGGAGGGATGGGGGGGGCCCAGAGTCATGGGGATTGGAGGATTCGGGGGGCTCAGAGTCACAGGGATTTGGGGGGCTCAGAATCACAGGGATCGGGGGATTGAGGGGCTCAGAGTAATGGGGATCAGGGGAATTGGGGGGTTAAGAGTCACAGATCTGGGAGATTGGGGGCTCAGAGTCACGGGGATCAGGGGAATTGGGGGGAATTGGGGGACTGAGAGTCATAGATCTGGGGGATTGGGGGCTCAGAGTAACGGGGATCGGGGGAATTGGGGGGCTGAGAGTCATAGATCTGGGGGATTGGGGGCTCAGAGTTACGGGGACCGGGGGAATTGGGGATCTGAGAGTCACAGATCTGGGGGATTGGGGGCTCAGAGTCACGGGGATCAGGGGAATTGGGGGGAATTGGGGGGTTGAGAGTCATAGATCTGGGGGATCGGGGGCTCAGAGTCACGGGGACCGGGGGAATTGGGGGGTTGAGAGTCATAGATCTGGGGGATCGGGGGCTCAGAGTCACGGGGACCGGGGGAATTGGGGGGTTGAGAGTCATAGATCTGGGGGATTGGGGGCTCAGAGTCACAGGGATCGGGGGAATTGGGGGACTGAGAGTCATAGATCTGGGGGATTGGGGGCTCAGAGTCACAGGGATCGGGGGAATTGGGGGGCTGAGAGTCATAGATCTGGGGGATTGGGGGCTCAGAGTCACGGGGATCGGGGGAATTGGGGGGTTGAGAGTCATAGATCTGGGGGATTGGGGGCTCAGAGTCACAGGGATCGGGGGAATTGGGGGGTTGAGAGTCATAGATCTGGGGGATTGGGGGGCTTAGAGTCACGGGGATGGGGGAATTGGGGGGCTGAGAGTCACAGATCTGGGGGATTGGGGGCTCAGAGTCACGGGTATCGGGGGAATTGGGGGGTTGAGAGTCAGATCTGGGGGATCGGGGGCTCAGAGTCACAGGGATGAGGGGAATTGGGGGGTTGAGAGTCACAGATCTGGAAGACTGGGGGCTCAGAGTCACGGGGATCAGGGGAATTGGGGGGAATTGGGGGGTTGAAAGTCACAGATCTGGGGGATCGGGGGCTCAGAGTCACGGGGACCGGGGGAATTGGGGGGCTGAGAGTCATAGATCTGGGGGATTGGAGGCTCAGAGTCATGGGGATCGGGGGAATTGGCGGTTCCCGGGGAGGTTGGCGGTTCTCGGGGGGGGGTTCTGCTGGACGGTTTTGGGGTCCCGGGAGGAAGGTGGGATTTTACCTCATCCTCTCCGGCCTCATGCAACTCTTCAGCTGCCGCCCGGCGCCGTCCTGGCCGGCGGTACTGGGGGGCGCCCGGGGGGGCGCCCGGCCCTTCATCACCACGCTGTAGTTCTTGCCCTGGTTATTGGCCCAGTAGACGCCCTCATCGGTCTGGTACCGGATCACGAAATCCAGCCGGGCTTCATCCCCCTCCTCCTCTTCCTCGCCCTGCTCCTCCTGCTGGCCGGGGCCGAAGGGCAGGCTGAAGGTGAAGCGGTCGCTCAGCCCCCCGTCGGGCGAGCCCCCCGGCACGTAGCGGGCGGGGTGGTCGCGGTAGGTGCGCCAGCGGTCCCGGCTGGCCCGCACATGGACGGCTTTGCGATAGGCCACGTTCAGCACCCGCACGGTGCCCCGCAGCAGCCACGGCTCGCCCGGCCCCGGCGCCAGCACCTCCTCCAGCTCCACCATGGTCCGGCGCAGCCGCACCAGCCGCTCCGGCTCGCCCTGCCCCGCCGGGGGCAGCACGAAGGCGGGCAGGAGGTAGGGGGCGAGGGGCGGCTGGCCGGCAGGGGGCAGCACCTCGGGGGGCGACTCGGGCGAGGGGGGCGGCCAGGGCTGGTAGTGCCGCAGGCGGGTCAAGGGCAAGCCCAGGGCATCGGCGAACAGCACCCGGCGCGCGCCCGCTGCATGCTGGGAGAGCGGCTCCTGGCCGTGCCCCAGGGCATGCTGGGAGAACGGTTCCTGGCCCGGCCCCACGGCATGCTGGGAGAGTGGCTCTTCGCCGTGCCCCACGTCATGCTGGGAGAGTGGCTCTTCGCTGTGCCCCACGTCATGCTGGGAGAATGGTTCCTGGC
>NC_088807.1:26203547-26246381 GCF_011386835.1 Chrysemys picta bellii
AAGAGAGGCCCCACCCCACTGAAAGCAACAGAGGCAGACGGGGGGGAGGGGAAGAGCCGTCACTCCTCCTTCTTGTCCTTTGGGCCCTCCTGCAGCATCTGGGGACAGACGGACACGGGGTCAGGGGGGGAGGACAGACAGCCCCCCCGTTCTCCCCCAGCCACCCCCCTGCCTCTGTCCGTGACCCTCGCTCCCCACATGCAGCCCCCCCCAGCCAGGGGCCCCTCACTCCTGACCCACAGCCCTCCCGGCCCCCCAGTAACCTCCCCCCCTCGCTGCTAGTTAAAAATGCCCCAGCGGCGGCTGGGCCCCACGGAGCCGAGCCGAGCCCCACCCCCGGGCTCACCGAGCCGCACCCCGGCAATGGGGACAGGGCTGGGCAACCGCGCCTGGCTGGGAGCCGGCCCCACGCACCTGTCTGCACGTAACCATCACGAGGCACCGGGCACGGAGCCCACAGCCGGGCTGGGCCAAGGGAGGGGCAGGAGCCGGAGCCAGGCCACCCCCTCCCCCCAGCCCTGCCGGTGCCCCTCACTCCCGACCCGCAGCCCCCTGCTCCCAGCCCTGCCGGTGCCCCTCACTCCCGACCCGCAGCCCCCGTCCCCCAGCCCTGCCGGTGCCCCTCACTCCCGACCCGCAGCCCCCGTCCCCCAGCCCTGCCGGTGCCCCCTCACTCCCGACCCGCAGCCCCCTCCCCCCCCCAGCCCTGCCGGTGCCCCTCACTCCCGACCCCGCAGCCCCCTGCTCCCAGCCCTGCCGGTGCCCCTCACTCCCGACCCGCAGCCCCCTCCCCCCCAGCCCTGCCGGTGCCCCTCACTCCGACCCCGCAGCCCCCTCCCCCCAGCCCGGCCGGTGCCCCTCACTCCCGACCCGCAGCCCCCTCCCCCCAGCCCGGCCGGTGCCCCTCACTCCCGACCCGCAGCCCCCTCCCCCCAGCCCTGCCGGTGCCCCTCACTCCCGACCCGCAGCCCCCTGCTCCCAGCCCTGCCGGTGCCCCTCACTCCCGACCCGCAGCCCCCTCCCCCCAGCCCGGCCGGTGCCCCTCACTCCCGACCCGCAGCCCCCTGCCCCCTGCCCGGCCGGTGCCCCTCACTCCCGACCCGCAGCCCCCTGCCCGGCCGGTGCCCCTCACTCCCGACCCGCAGCCCCCCTGCCCGGCCGGTGCCCCTCACTCCCGCCCTGCGCCCCCCCACGCAGCTGACAGCAGGTTAATTACAGCCCAAGCCGGGATCTCTTAACCCCCCCCCCCCCCCCCCCGCCAGCGGTTCCCAGCCTGGCAGGGCGGTGCTGCCCCCTGGTGGTGGGAGGGGGCCGCCTCTCTGGGGGAGCCTGCCCCAGACACCCCGTCCTGCTCCCCAGCCCCAAGTCCTGTGCTAGACCCCGCGGCCCCACCTGCAGTTTGCCGTGTTCCTCCAGCAGCCGGTCGTACTCCTGGGTCAGCCCCTGGGCCTGCTTCCTCATGGCCAGCGCCTCACTCTCCGCCTTCTCCACCGCTGGGGGGAGCAGCCAGGTTAGCCCCCGCAGGGCCACCACCCCCCCCACCGGGTGAACGGCTCCAGCGTGGCTGGTGCTGCCTTAGCCCCCCGCTGTGCAGCGCCTCCAGCCTCGGGAGGGGATCACGGGCAAGGGGCTGCCTCAGTTTCCCCACACCGGTTGGGTTAGGCCAGGGCAGCCAGGCCGAAGCGGACGTGCCCCAGCGGGAGGGGGGGCCGGGATCCATGGGGTGGCCCAGGCCGAGGCAGACATGCCCCAGTGGGGGTGGGGGGGTTGGACTAGGACTCCCGGGGTGACCCAGGCCAATGCTAGCCTCAGGATTTAACCCCCGAGTTGCTGCAGGGGTGCAACATCCCCCCCGGCCTCACCCCTCTTGCTAGTGGCCAGCTCCTCCTTCAGCTCCTTGAGCTCCGCCTTCAGCACCTCGTTCTGCTCTGCGGCCCCCGGCCCCTCGGCCAGACGCTCCCCGACATCCACGCCGGCCTCCTCCAGCTCCTGGGGGGAGACGGGGGACAGGTGACCCCAGCTGGACCCCACATCCCCAGCCAGGGCCCTGCCATCCAGACCCCCACAACCATAGGGCCCAACCCCCTCCCCCATGGACTCACATCCCACTGGAGGCTCCCCCCCCCCCGCCCCCCCCCGGGCTCCCAGCTCGACCCACAAGAGGCCTGGCAGCCCAGGGGATCCAGGGGATGTGGGTTTGAGCCCCGCCCCCTCTGCACCAGCCCCGCCCCCCACCTTCTTCAGCTGGTCGTTGTCCTCCATGTATCTCCTGGCTGCGTCACTGGCGCCCTCCGCCTGCTTCTTGAACGCCGCGTTGGAGGCCAGGAGCGTGGCCTGCTGGGAGATCAGCGTCACCAGCCGGCGCAGGAGGCTGTGGGGAGCCAGGGCAGCGAGGGGTTAACGGCGGAGGGGCCACTCGCCTGGGACCGAGACGCAGCCCCTGGCGGGGGCCCCCCAGTTCTGCTGGCGCCCCTCACTCCCGACCCACAGCCCCTGCTAGCCCGGCTCTGCCCCCCCCCCCCCAGTTCTGCCGGTGCCCCTCACTCCCGACCCGCAGCCCCCTGCTAGCCCAGCCCTGCCCCCCCAAGCTCTGCCGGTGCCCCTCACTCCCCACCCGCAGCCCCTGCTAGCCCGGCTCTGACCCCCCCCCCCCAGCTCTGCCGGTGCCCCTCACTCCACCCCCCCGCTCACAAGGACAGCAGCAGGGAGAAGCCGGCCAGGTAGAGGTTGCGCTGGGCCCGGAAGAGTTTCATGTGGAAGTGCTCCACGGCGCCCGGGTTGTTCTGCAGATTCACCTTCTCCGTCACGTCGTCGTACTTCTGAATCTCACGCACGGCATCTGGGGGCAGGGAGGGGTTAACGCGCCGGGTGGAACCCAGGAGTCTGGGCTCCCAGCCCCCACCCAACTCCCAGAGCCGGGGAGAGAACCCAGGAGTCCTGGCTCCCAGTCCCCTGCTCTAACCACCAGACCCCCACTCCCCTCCCAGAGCCGGGGAGAGAACCCAGGAGTCCGGGCTCCCAGTCCCCTGCTCTAACCACCAGACCCCACTCCCCTCCCAGAGCCGGGGAGAGAACCCAGGAGTCCGGGCTCCCAGGCCCGCAACCCAAGGAGGTTGGGTTACAAGGAGAAAGCATGTGCCCTGGCACCCGGCCCTGCCCGGGGAGAGCGCCCCCTGCCCAGTCCCCCCCAGCCCAGCTCCCCCCAGTGCCCTGCCGGGGGAGAGCTCCCCTTGCCTAGCCCCCCCAGCACAGCGCCCCCCAGTGCCCTGCCGGGGGAGAGCGCCCCTTGCCTAGCCCCCCCCACAGCACAGCGCCCCCCAGTGCCCTGCCGGGGGAGAGCGCCCCTTGCCTAGCCCCCCCCCCACAGCACAGCGCCCCCCAGTGCCCTGCCGGGGGAGAGCGCCCCCTGCCCCAGCCCCCCCACACCACAGCACCCCCCAGTGCCCTGCCGGGGGAGAGCACCCCCTGCCCAGCCCCCCCACAGCACAGCACCCCCCAGTGCCCTGCCGGGGGAGAGCGCCCCCTGCCCAGCCCCCGCCCCGCTCACCAAGCAGCAGCAGGACGAGGATGACGATGAGCACCACGAAGAACGTGTTCCCGTAGGTCACCACCAGCCGCACCAGGCGGGACCGGAAGATTTTCTGCCATCTGCCGGGGGCGGGAGACGATCACACACCCAGCCCCCCAGGCCCCCCGCCCCAGCCCTGCAGGGATATGGGGACAGAACCAGACCCAGGGTCCCCCAAGCCAGAGACGGGGGTGACTGAGCCAGGACCCCAGCAGAGGGGAGCCCCCCTACCGGGGGAATGGGAGATGGAGCCACCGTCCCCCAGGAGGCCAGCCCAGCCCCCCAGCAGTGGGGCAGGCTCCCCGCCCACCCCCAGGGCCCCCGAAGCGCCCGGCTCGGGGCCCCACCTGGGCGCGGAGATGAAGGGGATGCAGAGCAGCAGGACGGCGAAGACCTCGGCGTAGAGGAACGTGGCCACGGCCGTCCACTGCAGGCTCATGGCGGCCACGGGGGGCTGGGGGGGGAGAGAGAGAGAGTGAACCCCACACCCCAGAGACACTGCCAGAGATCTCCTGCCGCCCCACTCCCTGCCCAGCCCCCCCATCACCCGCCGCCCCACTCCCTGCCCAGCCCCCCATCACCCGCCCCCCCTCCCTGCCCCATAGCCCCCTGCCCCGCCCCCCCATCACCCGCCGCCCCACTCCCTGCCCAGCCCCCCATCACCCGCCGCCCCACTCCCTGCCCAGCCCCCACATCACCCCGCCGCCCCACTCCCTGCCCAGCCCCCACATCACCCGCCGCCCCACTCCCTGCCCAGCCCCCACATCACCCGCCGCCCCACTCCCTGCCCAGCCCCCATCACCCGCCCCCCTCCCTGCCCCATAGCCCCCTGCCCCGCCCCCCATCACCCGCCGCCCCACTCCCTGCCCAGCCCCCCATCACCCGCCGCCCCACTCCCTGCCCAGCCCCCCCATCACCCGCCGCCCCACTCCCTGCCCAGCCCCCCCATCACCCCGCCGCCCCACTCCCTGCCCAGCCCCCCATCACCCGCCGCCCCACTCCCTGCCCAGCCCCCCACCACCCGCCGCCCCCCCATCACCCGCCGCCCCACTCCCTGCCCCATAGCCCCCTGCCCAGCCCCCACATCACCCGCCGCCCCACTCCCTGCCCCAGCCCCCACATCACCCGCCGCCCCACTCCCTGCCCCATAGCCCCCTGCCCCGCCCCCCCATCACCCGCCGCCCCACTCCCTGCCCAGCCCCCCATCACCCGCCACCCCACTCCCTGCCCAGCCCCCCATCACCCGCCGCCCCACTCCCTGCCCAGCCCCCCACCACCCGCGCCCCACTCCCCGCCCCGCCCCCCATCACCCGCCGCCCCACTCCCCGCCCAGCCCCCCATCACCCGCCCCCCCTCCCTGCCCCATAGCCCCCTGCCCCGCCCCCCCATCACCCGCCGCCCCACTCCCTGCCCAGCCCCCCATCACCCGCCCCCCCTCCCTGCCCCATAGCCCCCTGCCCCGCCCCCCCATCACCCGCCGCCCCACTCCCTGCCCAGCCCCCCATCACCCGCCGCCCCACTCCCTGCCCAGCCCCCCATCACCCGCCACCCCACTCCCTGCCCCGCCCCCCCCATCACCCCGCCGCCCCACTCCCCGCCCAGCCCCACATCACCCGCCACCCCACTCCCTGCCCAGCCCCCCACCACCCGCCGCCCCACTCCCCGCCCCGCCCCCCATCACCCGCCGCCCCACTCCCTGCCCAGCCCCCCATCACCCGCCGCCCCACTCCCTGCCCAGCCCCCCCATCACCCGCCGCCCCACTCCCTGCCCAGCCCCCCCATCACCCGCCGCCCCACTCCCTGCCCCATAGCCCCCTGCCCAGCCCCCACATCACCCGCCGCCCCACTCCCTGCCCAGCCCCCACATCACCCGCCGCCCCACTCCCTGCCCCGCCCCCCATCACCCGCCGCCCCTCCCTGCCCCATAGCCCCCCGCCCAGCCCCCCATCACCCGCCCCCCCTCCCTGCCCCATAGCCCCCTGCCCCGCCCCCCCATCACCCGCCGCCCCACTCCCTGCCCCATAGCCCCCTGCCCCGCCCCCCCATCACCCGCCACCCCACTCCCCGCCCCGCCCCCCATCACCCGCCGCCCCACTCCCCGCCCAGCCCCCCCATCACCCGCCCCCCCTCCCTGCCCCATAGCCCCCTGCCCCGCCCCCCCATCACCCGCCGCCCCACTCCCTGCCCAGCCCCCCATCACCCGCCCCCCCTCCCTGCCCCATAGCCCCCTGCCCCGCCCCCCCCATCACCCGCCGCCCCACTCCCTGCCCAGCCCCCCATCACCCGCCGCCCCACTCCCTGCCCAGCCCCCCATCACCCGCCACCCCACTCCCTGCCCCGCCCCCCCATCACCCGCCGCCCCACTCCCCGCCCAGCCCCACATCACCCGCCACCCCACTCCCTGCCCAGCCCCCCACCACCCCGCCGCCCCACTCCCCGCCCCGCCCCCCATCACCCGCCGCCCCACTCCCTGCCCAGCCCCCCATCACCCGCCGCCCCACTCCCTGCCCAGCCCCCCCATCACCCGCCGCCCCACTCCCTGCCCAGCCCCCCCCATCACCCGCCGCCCCACTCCCTGCCCCATAGCCCCCTGCCCAGCCCCCACATCACCCGCCGCCCCACTCCCTGCCCAGCCCCCACATCACCCGCCGCCCCACTCCCTGCCCCGCCCCCCATCACCCGCCGCCCCTCCCTGCCCCATAGCCCCCCGCCCAGCCCCCCATCACCCGCCCCCCCTCCCTGCCCCATAGCCCCCCTGCCCCGCCCCCCCATCACCCGCCGCCCCACTCCCTGCCCCATAGCCCCCCGCCCAGCCCCCCATCACCCGCCCCCCCTCCCTGCCCCATAGCCCCCTGCCCCGCCCCCCCATCACCCGCCGCCCCTCCCTGCCCCATAGCCCCCCGCCCAGCCCCCCATCACCCGCCCCCCCTCCCCTGCCCCATAGCCCCCTGCCCCGCCCCCCCATCACCCGCCACCCCACTCCCCGCCCAGCCCCCACATCACCCGCCGCCCCACTCCCCGCCCCAGCCCCCCATCACCCGCCCCCCCTCCCTGCCCCATAGCCCCCTGCCCCGCCCCCCATCACCCGCCCCGCCCCCCATAGCCCCCCGCCCCACGGCCCCGCCCCGGGTCACTCTCCGGCGGCCCCGCACCAGGACTCGGCTCCTCGGGCTGGTTCCGGTTGGTCCCCACGCGGCCCCGCCCCCACCGGAAATAGGGACCGAGCAGGAGGCCCCGCCCCTCCGGGCCGCTTCCCACCAATGAGCGCCCGGCTTCCGCACCGGAAGTTGCCGCGCCCCATCCCCGGAATTTCCGTCAGGAGACCCGCCCCCCCCCCCCCGCCCCCAGCTGGGCGGAAACACTTCCCTCGTGCCACCGGAAGCGCCCCCGCCGGAGACCGGAAGCGCGGCCATGACACCTAGCGAGGCGGAAGCGGCTCCCTGGACCGCACCGGAAGTGCTTAACGGGGCGGGGGGGCAGACACACACACAAACACTCACACAGAGACACACTCACACACAGACACAGAAACACACAGAGACTCAGACACAAACACTCACACACACAGAGACCCTCACACACACACATAAACACACACACACACAGACACACTCACACAGACACACACATAAACACACACACAAATACTCACAGACTCGTGCAAACACTCACACACAGACACTCATACACACACAGACACACTCACACACACACACACACTCACACACAGACACACACACAGACACACACACATAAACACTCACACACACAGACACACTCACACACATGCACACTCACTCGCTCCGCACTGGCCAGGTGGGCTGGATGTGCTGCTCCCTCTGGGGTGTCCCGGGGCCGTTCACAGGGGGGTTCCCAAAAGCAGGTGCTGGCGTCTGACCCCCGAGGCCGGGAGTGTGTCTGATCTCTAGCGAGCCCCTGGACAAAGTTTCTACATGAGGCTTTGTAGAAGTCTCGTGAAAACCGAGGTCCCACGTGGGTAGCCCCCCCGACAAGGTGATACGAAGAGGCGCAATGTAAACTCATATGAACATTATCAGAGATTGATCTACACTTGGACAGACACATTCAGATTTATTCACAGGAAGGACCGAGCTGTTTGGGCTTTCTGTTCTGACAGTGTTGTTTGTCGCACATCAAGTGTTCGACGACGTTTTGAAATGAAGCACGAGACAGGGCCGCCCAGAGGGGGGCAAGTGGGGCAATTTGCCGAGAATCCCTTTCCTGGCTAGAGGCACCTTTTTAATTTTTACTCACCCGACGGCGCCCCGGGACTTCGGCAGCACTTTGGCAGCGGGTCCTTCAGTGCCAACAATGACCCAAAGCACGTGACGGACCCGCCGCCGAAGAGTCGGAGCACCGCCCGGCGAGTACAAGTGCCACAGCGGGTGGCACCTTTTTTTATGTCTGCTCCCCCGAAATTGCTTTGCCCCAGGCTCCCTGAATCCTCTGGGCGGCCCTGGCACGAGAAAACCTTTCTTGACGAAGCAGACAAGACTGAATTGATCAAAAGGGCAGGAGGAGAATGAGAAGCAAAGCCGTGTTTTTAAATACTTAAGTGTAAGTAAAAATCAAGCCACAGAAGGAAGTTACAAGATTGTACAGTGCATTGCAAAAAACGGAAAGCCGTTTACAGGTGGGGAATATATCAAAGAAGTTTTTCTCAGCAGTTCGGAGGTTTTGTTCAATGATTTGCCAAATAAACATGCGATCGTATCTAGAATAAAAGTCCTGCCTGTCTCTGCCAGACCAGTTGAGAGATGTGTAAGTGAAATGGCAGAAAACATTAAGGAAAAGCAGAGGACCGCATTGAAAGACACCGCAGTGCTTAGCGTAGCAGTTGAGGAGAGCGTGGATATAAACAACGCTCCATGTTTGGCAGTTGTTGCAAGATATTGTGCTTCCGATGAAATCCAGAGGAACTTTATTGCCTAAAACCCCTGCATGGCACAACAAGGGGGGAAGATATAGCAGAAGTTTTTGTAAACTATTTTGAAGAATGAGGAGGTGACGTCAGAAAAATATTTAGTGTGACAACAGATGGTGCTCCTGCCATGGTCAGAGAACAAGGGATTTGTAAAATTTCTTGAAGATCAAATTGGCCGCCTGACGGTCAAATTTCACTGTATCATCCATCAAGAAAACCCGTGTGCTAAAATTTCTAATTCAGAGCTTAATAATGTGATGAATACACTGGTGCGAATCGTGAATGTCCTTGTTGCTCGACCTACTTTGACTCACAGACCATTTCAAGCACTGCTAGAAGAGATGGACAGTGCTTAGAACATAAGAACACAAGATCAGCCAGACGGGTCAGACCAAAGGTCCATCTAGCCTAGTACCCTGTCCTCTGACAGTGGCCAATACCAGGTGCCCCAAAGGGAATGAACAGACAGGTCATCAAGTGATCCATCCCGGTCACCCAATCCCAGCCTCTGGCAAACAGAGGCCAGGGACACCATCCCTGCCCAGCCTGGCTGATAGCCATTGATGAACCTATCCTCCATAAATCTATCTAGCTCCCTTTTGAACCCCGTTATAGTATTGGCCTTCACAACACCCCTCTGGCAAGGAGTCCCAGAGATTGACAGTGCGTTGTGTGAAAAAAATACTTTCTTGTGTTTGTTTTAAACTTGCTACCTGTTAATTTCATTTGGTGGCCCCTTGTTCTTGTGTTATGAGACATTCCACTTCACAGCAACTTTCGGGGGCTAAGTCGTGGCATGGTTTTTGTGTGCATTGTAAACTGTTTTGATGCCATCAAGGCCGTTTTGTCGGAAAAAGGACCAAACTACCCCAAACTGGATGATGACAAATGGCTGTGTAAGCTCATGTTTCTAACTGATATCACCGCTCACCTAAACGAACTCAACCTCCGTCTCCAGGGTGCAGGGCAAACGGTTCCGGATCTTTATGAAGCCTGGAAGGCATTTGTTATAAAACAAGCAGTGTTTTCTCGGGATATTCGAACTTTGACTTTCCGCTACTTCCAACACGTAAAAGAGCTATCGACACGTTGCACAGTCAGCGTCGATGAGATTGGAAAGTACATGCAAGAACGGGAACTGGAATTTTCTGACAGATTTCAAGATTTCCAGCAATGTGGCCCAATGTTTTCTTTTCTAATGAACCCTGAAAAGTTGAACGAAAGCGACTTGGATTGGTCTGTATTTCAGTGGAGGGGTGTTGAAGATTTCGAAATGCAGCTCGGTCAGTTAAAAAGCTCAGAATTGTGGGCGTCGAAGTTTGGAGCTCTGCGGAGCGCACTTGAAGCTACCGAGAGAGATCATGGGGCCTCTATTCTGACCTGCTGGACGTCCCTGCCAGTGAAATGGAACTGTTTGAAGAAAATTGCCTTGGCAATGCTCTCCGCATTTGGATCCACATACCTGTGTGAACAGGTATCTTCACACCTGAAATCTGCCCTCTGTCCCTCTTGGAGCCAAGCCAGTTAACAACTGATCACTCAGAAGCCTGTGTGCAGCTTAAAGTATCCAAAGGCGGGCCAGATACTGGAAAACTCAGCAAGGGCAAGGATCACACTAAACTGATGAGATCTGCATTTTAATTGAATTTGAAATGAAGCTTCTTAAACATTTTAAAAACCTTATTGACTTTCCATACAACAATAGTTTAGTTCTGTATTATAGACTGATAGAGACCTTCTAAAAACGTTCAAATGTATGACTGATACGCAAAACCTTCAATTACAGTGAAGAAATGAAGACTCGACACAGCACTTCTGAAAGGTTGCCGACCCCTGGGATAGATAATAGGAGAGAAAATATCCTGTTGCCTCTATATAAACCCATGGTACGTCCACATCTTGAATACTGCGGGCAGATGTGGTCGCCCCATCTCAAAAAGATCTATTGGCATTGGAAAAGATTCAGAAAAGGGCGACAAAACTGATTAGGGGGGTCTGGAACGGCTTCTGTACGGGGAAAGATTAACAAGACTGGGACTTTTCAGCTTGGAAAAGAGACGGCTAAGGGGAGATATGATAGAGGTCTATACAATCATGACTGGTGTAGAGAAAATAGATCAGGAAATGTTATTTACTCCTTCTCATAACACAAGAACTAGGGGCCACCAAATGAAATGAACAGGCAGCAGGTTTAAAACAAACGAAGTATTTCTTCACCAACGCACAGTCAACCTGTGGAACTCCTCGCCAGAGGATGTTGTGAAGGCCGAGACCATAACAGGATTCAAAAAAGAACTAGATAAATTAATGGAGGATAGATCAGGATGGGCTGGCAGGGCCTGCGGGTCGGGAGTGAGGGGCGCCGGCAGGGCTGGGCTAGCAGGGGGCTGTGGGTCGGGAGTGAGGGGCAGCAGCAGGGCTGGGGGGGCAGGTCCAGGCTAGCAGGGGCTGCAGGTATGGAGTGAGGGGCACCGGCAGACCGGGGCGGGAAGGGAGCAGGGCTTTCTATCTCTCTCACCCAGTTCCTGCCCTTTGGCCGAGCTCAGGCTGCCGCGCCCTGGAGAAGCTGGGCTGTAAAACATCCCCCGGGGGCTGGGGAGGTAACTGCCCCCCCCGGGGACTCCACCCTTTGCCCCCGCCATGGAGATCACATGCCCGCGATAGCAGCCCCGGACTGTGGACCTAGGACGGCAGGTTCCCGGCCCAGCTCCCTCTGCCGGCTGCTGCCCCTGCTCTGTGCCTCAGTTTCCCCCGTCTAGTTAGGTTGGGGCAGAGTCAGGACCAGCCGGAACAGAGTGCACCCCGAAGAGCCCGAGGGACCCCCGTGCCGGGCCAAGGCCTAGAGCGAGGAGCTGAGCGCAGGTCCCGAGCTGGGGGACGGAGGGGAGAGGTGTCGCGTGCTGGGCTGGCCAGACGTGGGGCGTGGGGGGCCCGGCCACGGGGGTGTCATGAGAATGAATATGAGGGGAAGGGATTCCAGGGCTGCCCGGGAAGCCCTCCCCCCCCCCCCTCCATGGGCCTGTTCAGGCTCCTGCACCCTGAGCGCGGGTGCCCCCGAGGGACCGATTCACATCTCAGCCTCTCTCCCCCCCCCCCCCCCCCCCGGGTCAATCCGGAGTCACCCCCCTTCGCTTCTCAGCCCCCCTGGGTCAATCCGGAGTCACCCCCCTTCGGATCTCAGCCCCCCGGGTTCAATCTGGAGTCACCCCCTTCGCTTCTCAGCCCCCCCGGGCTCAATCCGGAGTCACCCCCCTTCGCTTCTCAGCCCCCCCGGGTCAATCCGGAGTCACCCCCCTTTGTTTCTCAGCCCCCCCCCAGGTCAATCCGGAGTCACCCCCCTTTGCTTCTCAGCCCCCCCCGGCTCAATCCAGAGTCACCCCCTTCGTATCTCAGCCCCCCCCCCAGTTCAATGCAGAGTCACCGCCGATTGCAATGGGGACAGGGACAGGTTGTGAGCTCAGCTCCCCTGGGGCCAATCTGGTGTCAGTCCCCCTTCGGATCTCAGTTCCCGGGGGCTCAATCCGGAGTCACTCCTGATTGCAATGGGGGCCGGGCCAGGTTCGGATCTCAGTTCCTCCCCTTACCCCCCAGGATGCACATAGCCACACCCCCTAGAATTAACCCCGCCCCGAACCCAGGTCCCGCCCCTCGTGGCCCATCCGTGGAGCCCCAGCGCCACCTAGTGCCCGGTGCGGGGCTTCCCCGCAGCAGTGCCCGCCCCCCCCCCCCGCAGGGCATTGTGGGACAGGGGCGGAGCCGGACTTGACACTTCGCTCCCAGCTGAGCGCAGAGCAGGACGGTGCATGGGGGTGCGGGGCTCTTAAAGGGCCAGCGCCGTGAAGCGGGGGGGGGCAGTCCCGTGGCACCCCCATGCCGTGGTCCGCGAGCCGGGCGGCCGGCCGGCTGGCCCGGGGGGGTGACGGCCAGGAGGGCGGCCGTGGCCCTGACGGTGGCGGCCCTGGGCGCCCGGAAACTGTACCCGCTGCTGCGCCGGGCCACCGCGGGCTCCCGGCCCGTGGCCCCGGGGCCCGTGGGCGCCTCGACCGGCACGGAGCCCGGGGCCACCGGCGCTGAGCCCAGGGCCACCGGCGCGGCGCCCGGGGCCGACGCGGGGAGCGCGGAGCCCGGGCCTGACTCGGGCCACGGCCGGCCCGTGGCTCAGTGGCCGGAAGAAGACGCCGCGCCCGGCGTCAACCGGGCTTTCCTGCGACGGCTGGTGCGCCTGCTGCGGCTCCTGTTCCCCGGCCCGCTGTGCCCGGAGACGGGGCTGCTGGCCCTGCACTCGGCCGCCCTGGCCAGCCGCACCTTCCTCTCGGTCTACGTGGCCCGGCTGGACGGGCGCCTGGCCCGCTCCATCGTCCGCAAGAGCCCCCGGCGCTTCGCCTGGCTGCTGCTCCAGTGGCTTCTCATCGCCGTGCCCGCCACCTTCGTCAACAGCGCCATCCGCTACCTGGAGGGCCGGCTGGGCCTGGCCTTCCGCGGCCGCCTGGTGGCCCACGCCTACGGGCTCTACTTCCGCGCCCAGACCTACTACCGCGTCAGCACCATGGACGGGCGCCTGCGGGCGCCGGACCAGTCGCTCACCGAGGACCTGGTGGCCTTCGCCGGCTCCGTGGCCCACCTCTACTCCAACCTGACCAAGCCGGTGCTGGACGTGGCCGTCACCTCCTACGCCCTGCTGGGGGCGGCCCGGGCCAAGGGGGCCGGCACGGCCTGGCCCTCGGCCATCGCCGGCCTGGTGGTCGGCCTGACGGCCAAGGTGCTGCGGGGCTGCTCGCCCCGCTTCGGGGAGCTGGTGGCCGAGGAGGCCCGGCGCAAGGGGGATCTGCGCTACATGCACGCCCGGGTGGTGGCCAACGCCGAGGAGATCGCCTTCTACGGAGGGCACCAGGTGCCGGGGCACGGGGGGGCTGGGGCCCGGATGCCTGGGTTCTCTCCCAGCTCTGGGAGGGGAGTGGGAGCTGGTGGTTAGAGCAGGGGGGGCGGGCTGGGAGCCCGGACTCCTGGGTTCTCTCCCCGGCTCTGGGAGGGGAGTGGGGGCTGGTGGTTAGAGCGGGAGGGGCTGGGAGCCCGGACGCCTGGGTTCTCTCCCCGGCTCTTGGGGGGGGGGGGAGAGTGGGGGCTGGTGGTTAGAGCAGGGTGGGGGGGTTGATCGCCAGGACTCCTGGGTTCTCTCCCCAGCTCTTGGGGGTGGGGGGTGTCCGGTGATTAGAGCAGGGGGGGGGGTGGCTGGGGCCCGGACGCCTGGGTTCTCCCCCGGCTCTGGGGTGGGGGATGTATCTGGTGGTTAGAGCAGGGTGGGCTGGGATCCCGGATTCCTGGGTTCTCTCCCGGCTCTGGGATGGGAGTGGGAGCTGGTGGTTAGAGCAGGGGGGGCGGGATGGGAGCCCGGACTCCTGGGTTCTCTCCCCGGCTCTTGGGGGGGGGGGAGTGGGGGCTGGTGGTTAGAGCAGGGTCGGGGGGTTGATCGCCAGGACTCCTGGGTTCTCTCCCCAGCTCTTGGGGGGGTGTCCGGTGATTAGAGCGGGGGGGGGGGGCTGGGATCCCGGACTCCTGGGTTCTCTCCCCAGCTCTTGGGGGGGGGGTGTCCGGTGATTAGAGCGGGGGGGTGGGGCTGAGATCCCGGACTCCTGGGTTCTCTCCCCGGCTCTGGGAGGGGAGTGGGGGGGATTTAAAGGGCCAGCAGCCCCGGGAGCTCCGGCTTCGCAGTCTCTCCGCCTTGTTTACGTCTCTCTCCCGCCCAGTTCCCCCCAGGCCGTGTGCGGGGCTGTTTGACCCGGGACTGACCCGGGACAGGCCCCTGCCCGGGGCTGCTCGCTGGGGACTCACCCCTGAGTCACCCCTTGCACCCGCCTGCCCCACTTCCTCAGTCCTGCCCTGGGTTCCCCCAGCTGTGTGTGTGTGGGGGGGCTGGCAGCCAGGACACCTGGGTTCCCCCCAGTTGTGTGTGTGTGGGGGGGTCTGGCAGCCAGGACGCCTGGGTTCCCCCCAGCTGTGTGTGTGTGTGGGGGGTCTGGCAGCCAGGACACCTGGGTTCTCGCCTTGGTTCTACTTCCTTCTCTCTCTTCCTCAGTTTCCCTTTCTGGGGTTAAGCGCCCCATTCCGTGCCACCACTGGCACCCCAGAAGGGCTCCCCATCCCCAGCGCCACTAACTCCAACCCTCCCCCACCCAGCACCCCCTAATCACCCCCCATCTCCCCTCCAGCCTGTTTAGTGCACAATCCGCACCACTGGGGGGTCCCGGGCGTGGGTTCCCCCAAGTCCCTCACTCGCCCCCCCCCCCGCGGACGGAGCCAGGCCCCCGAGGCTCCCTGTGGCCCCCCCCCGACGCTCCCTGTCGCCCCCGGCGGGTGGAGCCGGGCCCCTGACGCTCCCTGTGTCCCCCCCGATGCTCTCTGTTGCCCCCCTGATGCTCCCTGTGGCCCCCCGCGGGCGGAGCCGGGCCCCTGACGCTCCCTGTGGCCCCCCCCCGACGCTCTCTGTCGCCCCCCGCGGGTGGAGCCGGGCCCCCGAGGCTCCCTGTGGCCCCCCCCGATGCTCTCTGTCGCCCCCCGCGGGTGGAGCTGGGCCCCTGACGCTCCCTGTCGCCCCCCGCAGGCGGAGCTGGCCCTGCTGCAGCGGTGCTATGGGGCACTGGCCGCCCACCTGGACCTGGTGCTGCTGCAGCGTCTCTGGTACGTGATGCTGGAGCAATTCCTCATGAAGTACGTGTGGAGCGCGGCCGGGCTGGTCATGGTGGCCGTGCCCATTGTCACGGCCACCGGCTACTCGGAGAGCGGTGAGCTGGGGGGGGCTGGGGAAGGCTGGGGACACTGGGGGGCTCTGGGGAAGGCTGGAGGGGTGCCCGGGTGAGGACAGGACGGAGGCTGAGTCGCTATCTCCAGTTTGTTCCTGGCCTGGCCCCCGCCTGCAGCGCGGCCACGCCGGTCCCACCCCAGCCCCCCTCGGACGGCGCAGGCAGCGGGCACCCAGCCGCGTTCCCGAGGGGCCCCGTCGCGCTGCGAAGCCGGACGGGAGCCGGCGGCTGGATCGCACCCCCCGGGAACTGGGCGAACCAGCCGCCGAGGGAGCCAAGCACCGCCCTCCGGGCCTGGCCCAGTGAGGTGGAAATAGGCCAGCCGGCGCTTGGCTCCCAGGCTCAGGGCGTTGCCGGCCCCTGCCCTGCTCCCCCCTCGCCGAGCCGCCCGCCGTTCCAC
The DNA here is from genome assembly GCF_011386835.1 of Chrysemys picta bellii. Classification (NCBI taxonomy): domain Eukaryota; kingdom Metazoa; phylum Chordata; order Testudines; family Emydidae; genus Chrysemys; species Chrysemys picta. Next base: position 26,219,258 of record NC_088807.1, read on the forward strand.
GATTCTCCTCTTTCCTTCTCCGTTCCGCGCCCGCGGTCTCGTCCCCTCCCTGGCTGCGTCCACCGGGGTTCAACCCCCCGCGGGTCTCGCGTCGTCGAGTCAGCGCCGCTCTCGCTGTCTGCCCTGCGCTGGTTCCCCCGTCGCGTTCGCCTCCCGCGGACAAGCCATGTCGGTCTGGACGGGAACTCCCGAGCCTGGCGCTGGCCAAGGACACCCTCCTCTCTCCCAGTCGCCAGGACTTGGGCCTGGTTTTCAGCCGGCGATTCGGCGTTAGCCTCAAGCCCGCAGGCCGCCCGTCTCTTCCTTGCCGGGCTGGTGCTTCCCACGCAGCGATCCCGCCTGCTCCCCAAAACGTGCCCCATCCCGCCTGCCCCGGCCGAGCCCCCGTTTCGATTCTCCGGCAGCCACGCATCGGGACCAAGGCGACCCTCATCCGCCCCACTGCCTGCCCCGAAAACACCTCCAGCCCCGTCCCACCTTGAGTCCAAACGGCTAGCGAGCGAGAGCCCAGCACGGCCCGAATCTCCCCTGGAAAGGCCGGCCCCTGATTCCCAGGCTGGATCGTGTTTGGCCTTCCTGGGCTGGACGGACGAGCCCGCTCCCCACGTAGACGGGGGTCCGGTCCCCCCTTTGCGTCTCTCGCCCGCAGGCCGGTTCTCCCGGCTCGTCCTTCCGGAACGGTGGGCCCCGGACGTGGGATCCCGGCCGCGGGCGCCCCAGGGCCAGGTCCCGAGTGAAATGGCCGCTCTGCTCCCACGCAAGAGTCCCCCATTTGTGCCCCCCAGGGTGGGGTGGGCCCCGTCAGGGCAGGGCAGTGGGGAGCCGCGGGGGGGGGGGGGGCTGCCAGAAGGGGGCGCTGGCCCGGTGCGGGCTGGGCTGCGGGACATGGGGCCGGCCGGGGGGGCGCTTGGGGTGCTGGGAGAGGCAGAGCGTGTTGGGGGCGGCCGCGGGGGACCAGGGGGGTAGATCTGTCCCCCCTGATTCCCGCTCCCCCCCAGACTCAGAGCAGGTGAAGCGGGCGGCGCTGGACATGAAGGAGGAGGAGCTGATCGGCGAGAGGACCGAGGCCTTTACCACGGCCAGGAACCTGCTCACCGCGGCTGCCGACGCCGCCGAAAGAGTCATGGCCGCCTACAAGGAGGTGAGGGGGTGCCCGGACGCCTGGGTTCTCTCCCCCGCTCTGGGAGGGGAGGGGGCGGGGGGGCTGGGAGCCCGGACGCCTGGGTTCTCTCCCCTGCTCTGGGAGGGGAGGGGGCGGGGGGGCTGGGAGCCCGGACGCCTGGGTTCTCTCCCCTGCTCTGGGAGGGGAGGGGGCGGGGGGGGGCTGGGAGCCCGGATGCCTGGGTTCTCTCCCCCGCTCTGGGAGGGGAGGGGGCGGGGGGGCTGGGAGCCCGGACGCCTGGGTTCTAACTCCCTGCCCCGCAGGTGACGGAGCTGGCCGGTTACACCGCCCGGGTCTATGAGATGTTCCATGTCTTTGAGGACGTGCAGCGCGGGCGCTTTGCCCGGCCCGGCGAGGCGGAGGAGGGCGGGGACCAGGCCATGGCCGCCATGAGACACGGGGTGCGCGTGGAGGGGCCCCTCAGCATTCGCGGTGAGCCGGGGGCAGCCATTTTTGTGGGTCCCGCTAAAATGGGTCTTCTCTGAAATGTGTGTGTGTCCCCGTGCCCCCCACTGGAGGGGAGGGGCCCCGCGCCCCCCCCCGTGTGTGTGTCCCCGCGCAGCTGCGCCCCCTGCTGGAGGGGAGGGGCCTTGCCATTAATTCTCTCTCTCTGCCCTCCCCCCTTTGCCTCCGTCCACCCCCAGGCCGGGTCGTGGATGTGGAAAATGGAATCATCTGTGAAAACATCCCAATTATCACCCCCACCGGGGACGTGGTGGTGGCCAGCCTGAACCTCAGGGTAAAGGGGAGCCCAGGGCCGGGCTGGCAGGGGCTGCGGGTCGGGAGTGAGGGGCACCGGCAGGGCTGGGGGGCAGGGGCTGCGGGTCGGGAGTGAGGGGCACCGGCAGGGCTGGGGGGCAGGGGCTGCGGGTCGGGAGTGAGGGGCACCGGCAGGGCTGGGGGAGGGGGCAGGGCTGGGGGGCAGGGTCTGCGGGTCGGGAGTGAGGGGCACCGGCAGGGCTGGGGGGGGCAGGGCTGGGGGGCAGGGGCTGCGGGTCGGGAGTGAGGGGCACCGGCAGGGCTGGGGGGCAGGGGCTGCGGGTCGGGAGTGAGGGGCACTGGCAGAGCTGGGGGGGGGGGCTAGGGAGCGAAGGGGGCTGAGGGAGAGGCTGTGGGGGGCGCTGGAGGGGGCAGAGCCAGCGGAAATCGGGGGAGTGGGGGAGCTGGGGGGCAGGTTTCCCCCTCTGCCCCCCTGCAGGTCGGGGGGGGGTGTCTCACGTCTCTCTGGCTCCCCCTGCAGGTGGACGGGGACATGCATCTTCTCATCACCGGCCCCAATGGCTGCGGGAAGAGCTCCCTGTTCCGTATCCTCGGGGGCCTCTGGCCGGCCTACGGGGGGGTCCTCTACAAACCGCCCCCCCAGCGCATGTTCTACGTCCCCCAGAGGTGCGGGCAGCCCGGACGCCTGGGTTCTCTCCCCGGCTCTGGGAGGTGTGTGGGGGCCGGTGGGTCAGCGCAGGGGGGCCCGGCAGTTTGTTAACCCCCCATGTTTCCCGTAGGCCCTACATGTCGGTGGGCTCCCTGCGGGACCAGGTGATCTACCCCGACACCGCCCAGGACATGGCGCGGAAGGGGCTGACGGACGCCCACCTGGAGCAGATTCTCAATGTCGTCAGCCTCAACTACATCGTCCAGCGGGAGGGAGGTGGGTGCGGGGGCCATGGGGGGATGGGGCAGAGTGGGGGGGATGGGGTGGGGGGCCATGGGGGGATGGGGCAGAGTGGGGGGGATGGGGTGGGGGGGCCATAGGGGGGATGGGGCAGAGTGGGGGTGATCAGGGCAGGGGGACCATGGGGGGATGGGGCAGAGTGGGGGTGATCAGGGCAGGGGGGCCATAGGGGGGATGGAGTGGGGGGGCCATGGGGGGATGGGGCAGAGTGGGGGTGATCAGGGCAGGGGGGCAATGGGGAGATGTGGTTGGGGGGCCATAGGGGGGATGGGGCAGAGTGGGGGGGATTGGGTGGGGGGCAGGGGGTGATGGGGGAAGAGCTAACCCCCCCCCGAGTGAATGACCAATGAGGCATCTTCTTCCCCCCGCGGGGGCGGGGCCAGGCTGGGAGGCCGTCAGCGATTGGAAGGACGTCCTGTCGGGGGGTGAGAAGCAGCGAATGGGGATGGCCCGGATGTTCTATCACAGGTCAGTGACCCTCCCCCCGGGATGCCCCTCCCCCCACGTGGATTCCCCCCTCCGCCCCCCTGCGGCTGAGTCCCTGCCCCCCCGGGGGGGTGATGGGGGAGGGAGTGGGAGGACAGGGCGGGGTGGTAGCTGCTCCCCTTGCTGCCAGGGGGAGGTGCTGTGGGGTTGGGGGGAGTTGGCTCAGGGGGGCTGCCCCCCCCAGCCTCACGTCTGCCCCCCAGGCCGCAGTACGCCCTGCTGGACGAGTGCACCAGCGCCGTGAGCATCGATGTAGAGGGGCGCATCTTCCAAGCCGCAAAGGATGCTGGGATCTCGCTGCTCTCCATCACCCACCGGCCCTCACTATGGTACGTCCCATTTCCCCCTCCCCCACTGTGGTATGTCCCATTCCCTCCCCTTCTATGGTACATCCCATTCTCCCCTCGACACTTGCTATGGTACAGCCCAGTCCCAGCCCCAGCCACTCCTATGGTATGTTCCATCCCACACGTGCTATGGTACATCCCATTCTCACCCCCAAAATCTGTCCCATTTCCAGCTCCTCCTATGGTACGTCCCATCATGACCCTGCTATGGTACATCCCATTCCTCCCACTGCCATGGTACAGCCTCTTCTCCCCCCCCTTGCTATGGTACGTCCCAGTCTCCCCACTGCTATGGTATGTCCCATTCCCAGCCCCAGACTCCCTCCCTATGGCATGTGCCACTCTCCCCTGCTATGGTACATCCCAGTTTTCCCCCCAATGCTCGCTATGGTATGTCCCATTCGCAGCCCCAGCCACTACTATGGTATGTTCCATCCTGGAACATCCCATTCACACACACCCCCCTCCGACATGATGCATCCCATTCACCCCCACACACTATGGTACATCTCAGTTTCCTCCCAACACTCACTATGGTATGTTCCATTCCCCCCCAGCTATGGTACATCCCATTCCCAGCCCCAGACATTCCTATGGTATGGCCCAGCCTCCTCTGCTATGGTACAACCCAGCCCCAGCCCCTCCTCCCCATTCTCTCCCCCCCCAACACACTATGGTACTTCCCATGCACCCCCATCTCCATGGTACATCCCCCCTTCCCTGACTCCTCCCCCCTGCGATGGGGGGGCACTCCCCGATCCTGATCCGACCTCTGACCTCAACCAGTCCCTGACCTCTGACCTTAACCCTGACCCCCAATGCAGGAGGGGGCGGGGGGGGGGAGTGTCCAGCCAAGTGTCCCCACAGCAGGGACCTCCTCAACCCCCCCCCCCGTATATATCACCCCCTCCCCCCACCCCTCCTCCCGGCCCCCCCTGCACAGCACCCCCCGATTCTCTGCCCACTTCTCCCTGAGCCCCCCATGGGTCCCCCCCGCTTAGTCCCCTGGCCCCTCTCCCAGCAGCCCCCATGTCCCTCCCCGGGAGCCGGCCGGGCTGGGGGCCCCAGGGGGCTGTGGGGCGGGAGTGAGGGACGCCGGCCGAGCTGGGGGGCAGGGCTGGGCTAGCAGGGGCTGTGGGGCGGGAGTGAGGGGCGCCGGCCGGGCTGGGGGGGGCGGGGCTGGGCTAGCAGGGGCTGCGGGTCAGGAATGAGGGGCGCTGGCCGGGCTGGGGGGCTGCGGGTTGGGAGTGAGGGGCGCTGGCCGGGCCGGGGGGATGCGGGTCAGGAGTGAGGGGCGCTGGCCGGGCTGGGGGGGGGCAGGGCGGGGCTAGCAGGGGCTGCGGGTCGGGAGTGAGGGGCACCGGCAGGGCTGGGGGGCGGGGCCGGGCTGGGGGGCTGCGGGTCGGGAGTGAGGGGCGCCAGCCGGGCTGGGGGGCTGCGGGATGGGAGTGAGGGGCACCGGCCGGGCTGGGGGCCTCAGGGGGCTGCGGGTCGGGAGTGAGGGGCGCTGGCCGGGACGGGGGGCTGCGGGACGGGAGTGAGGGGCACCGGCCGGGCTGGGGGCCTCAGGGGGCTGCGGGGCGGGAGTGAGGGGCGCTGGCCGGGCTGGGGGGCTGCGGGTCAGGAGTGAGGGGCACTGGCAGGGCTGGGGGGGGCGGGGCTGGGCTAGCAGGGGCTGCGGGTCGGGAGTGAGTGGCGCTGGCCGGGCTGGGGGGCTGCGGGGCGGGAGTGAGGGGCGCCGGCCGGGCCGGGGGGCTGCGGGTCGGGAGTGAGGGGCACCGGCCGGGCCGGGGGGCTGCGGGACGGGAGTCAGGGGCCCCACTGACCCTGCCCCCCCCCCAGGAAGTACCACACCCACGTGCTGCAGTTCGACGGGGAGGGCGGCTGGAAGCTGGAGCGTCTGGACGCGGCCGCCCGGCTCTCGCTGACCGAGGAGAAGCAGCGGCTGGAGACGCAGCTGGCCGGGGTCCCCCGGGTTCAGCAGCGCCTGGCCGAGCTCTGCCAGATCCTGGGGGACGACGCCCCCCCCGGCCCGGCCGGGGCCCCCCACAGCTCGGCCTGAAATGCTGGGGCAGCCCCCAGCCCGGCCAGCGCCTCCTGTCGCCCCAATACGGTGTGTGCGGGGGGCGTTAAGCCTCCCCTGGGAGTTGGGGTGACCCTGGCTGCCCCCCATCTCCCAGTGATTGAAGGATGGGGCCCCTCCCCCCCAGCTCCCCAGTTGCCCCCCATCACTGAGCATTTCAGGGGTCTTCTGCAGCACCCCACATTTTAGTGCACTTAATGCCTCTTCCCCCTGCGATAGGGGGCGGCCTGTACTGTGAAATGGGGGTTCTCACCCCCCCAGCACCTCAGTCCCTCACGGCGCCCCAGAGAATCCACTGCCCCAGTGGGGCCACTGCCAAGAGCCCCCCAGGCCTCTCTCCGGCTTCACCCTGGACCCCTCGACAGTGCGGGGTGCACAAGGGCAGTGGGACATGCTCATGGCCCCCCAGCATTTTCAGGGGGGAGCTTGTTGATCCCAGAGCCCCAGGACCCCCCGGCCGCACAGCCTGGAGAATGTAGCCACCGGGGGGGGGGGGGGGTGAGGAGGAACCGGGCGTCACTTCGATTCCCCTGCGTGTGGCAGACACAGGTCCACTGTGACTTAATCTGGTTTGAGAACCAGTTTAAATCGCTGTGTGGATGCTCTGAATTCGCTCTAAGAAGGAGTTAAACCGGTTTAAAGCCCCGTGTGGATGTGCTGAATTCACTCAAACAACTGGTCTGGTCAAACTGGTTTAAATCCCCATCTGGACGCTCTTAATTCAGTTTAACCTTAATTCAGGTTCTTAAACGGAGGTAAAGTGAAATCAGTTGAAATCCGCAGCTGGGTGCACACTGTGAATTTGGTTTAAGAACCAGATCAGTCCCCCCCCCCCCCCCCCCCCCGTGCCTTATGAGCCGACAGAGCCAGTAAAAGAAACCAAGAGAGACCCCCATGTCTGGCGTGACTCATTGGGCTGGGGGGCGCTATGGGGGCTGGCGGGGGGGCGCTATGGGGCGCTCTCCCCTGGCAGTTCGGGGCGGTGAGTGCTTGGGGGAGGGAACCCAGGCGTCCGGGGCTGTGAGTTTCCAGCCATGGCCAGCAGGGGGCGCGGGCGGCCCGGCGAGTCGGTCCCGGTGGGGCGGGGTGTGGGGCGGGCTGGCCGTGGTGCATTGTGGGGGGAGCCTGGTGCAGCCCCGAGTTCAGTTCTGCTCCGAGCCGGGACCGGCCGCGCCGCAGCCGGGTAGGGGGTGACCGGGGGGCGGGGCACGTGGGGAGCGACTGCCCCCCAAGCCATCTCCTTAACGCACCCCGGGTTGCCGCCCCACCCAGTCCTGCCTCAGTTTCCCCCCGTCCCTCTGGCGGCGGCTCGCTTCTTAGGGCGCGAATCCGCCCCCTTTCATCTGGGGCGGGGGGTGGCTGGGAATTCCTTAGGGAGACCCCAAATCTCCCCCCTTCACTATCCAACGTCACCCCCAAAACTCTGCCTGCACCCCCACTCCCTCCCCCTAGAGCCAGTGAACCCCAATTCCCTCCACATGCGGCAGCGTGAGCTCCCCAGTATGGGGGGGTACAAATCAGACCCCCCGGGCAGCTTGGCTCCCTGCCGCACCCCCATCCTGGGGAGCCCCCCCTCCGCCCGCCCCCCTTGGGTGTCTCTCCCCACCTAGCCCGGCCCCGGCCCCGGCAGGGATCGGCCCCGAACCGGAGCCCCTGTGACCCCAGGCGCCCCCCCCCCGGTTAACTCGGGGCTGGATTCCCGACGCCGGTGGCTCTAATCCGGTGGGGGGGGGGTCAGTGTCCCTGCCCCCCCCCCTCCCCGGGGGCCTTCGGCTTGTCCGGCTGTAAATCCCTTAGAGCTCCCCCGGCTTAGCCAACAAACAGAGCGATTATCCCCCCCCCCCCCCGGGCTGGGGGCTGCGGGTCGGGAGTGAGGGGCACCGGCGGGGGAGGGGGGAGTAGGACCCGCAGCCCCCCTCCCCCCAGCCCTGGCGGTGCCCCTCACTCCCGACCTGCAGCCCCTGTTCTGCCTTGTCCAGGGGCCTGCCAGGCTCCCCCATTTCGCCTCCCCCACGCCCAGGTTAATTCCTCTCTGCTCCCATCTCCGCTGCTCTCGCTGCACGAGGATTAAATGAACCGCCCCCCCCCCCCCGCCTCCAGCTGCTCTGGGCTCCCCCCCCTGGGCCACCCGGGCCAGGCTGGCACGACAGGGCGTGCGGGGAGCTGCCAACGGCCAGCGCAGCCCGTGCACACAGGTCGGGGGCCAGGGGCACCGGCAGGGCAGGGCCGGGCTAGCAGGGGTTGCGGGTCGGGAGTGAGGGGCACCGGCGGGGCTGGGGGGCAGGGCTGGGCTAGCAGGGGTTGCGGGTCGGGAGTGAGGGGCACCAGCAGAGCTGTGGGGGAGCAGGGCTGGGGGGGGCTGCGGGTCGGGAGTGAGGGGCACCGGCAGGGCTGCGGGTTGGGAGTGAGGGGCATCGGCGGGGCTGCGGGTCGGGAGTGAGGGGCATCGGCGGGGCTGCGGGTTGGGAGTGAGGGGCATCGGCAGAGCTGGGGGGGCAGGGCTGGGCTGGGCTGGCAGGGGGCTGCGGGTCGGGAGTGAGGGGCACCAGCAGAGCTGTGGGGGAGCAGGGCTGGGGGGGGCTGCGGGTCGGGAGTGAGGGGCACCGGCAGGGCCTGGGGGGGCAGGGCTGGGCTGGCAGGGGCTGTGGGTCGGGAGTGAGGGGTGTGATCATGGAGCCAGGGGGTCAGCCCGGAACCTGCCACCCCTCCCCTCTGCTGGCTCCAGGCCCCTCACGCCCCCCCAGCCCGTCACGCTCTGAGTGGGGCTGACGTCTCCCTTTGTGGCCCCCGAGTGTTTCTGGGCCCCCGTCCCATTCCCCGAGCAGCGCTGAAAGCCCCATTATCCCCGGCCCTGCCCCCGGCCTCAGAGTGAGGGGCACCGGCGGGGCTGCGGGTCGGGAGTGAGGGGCACCGGCAGGGCTGGGCTAGCAGGGGGCTGCGGGTCGGGAGTGAGGGGCGCTGGGGGGGCAGGGGGCTGCCTTTTGGTACCCCTGGGGTTAACTCGGGGGGGACATGCCCCCCCCAAGCCCAGGCTTCCAGAGGCTCCCTTTGTTCCCGGCCTGTCTGTTATCAGGCCCAGCCTGTGCCCCCCTCCCCCATCCGCCCCCATGGCCAGGACAAAGCCTGGCATTCAATGGGCACCGCCCCCCCCCCCACTGCGGGGGCGGCTGGGCCGGGGGCCAAGGCCCTGGTGCTGCATTCCCCAGCCCCAGCCTGTCCCAGCAGGGGGCGCTGTGGGGCAGAGGGGCAGGGTCCGGGGGGGGGGGACACGCAGGGAACCCAGGTGTCTGGCCGTGGCCCCCACATTGACGCGGGCTGGGCCAGGCCTGCCCAGCAGCCCCCCAGTGCCCAGATCCGGCCCCCAGGGATGGGGACCACGTCCCCCTCTGATCCCAGGGACCCAGTTCCCTCGGCAGCCTGGAGCCAGCGGGGGGTCGATGAGGGGGCTGGCAGGGGCTGGCAGGGGCTGCAGGTTGGGAGTGAGGGGCACCCTGTGCTGCCAAGGGTGGGGGGCAGGGAATTCAAAGATCCCTTAGTCACCCAGCGGTTAATGAATAACCCCCAGCAAATAAACCAGGGCTCACCCTGACCCCACCTGCCTGGGGGGGGGCAGGGTCAGTGGGGCCCCTCACTCCCGCCCCGCAGCCCCCCGGCCGGCACCCCTCACTCCCACCCCGTAGCCCCATGGGGACCCCAGCCCGGCCGGCGCCCATCACTCCCGTCCCGCAGCCCCATGGGGCCCCCAGCCCGGCCGGCACCCCTCACTCCCGACCCACAGCCCCCTGGGGCCCCCAGCCCGGCCAGCGCCCCTCACTCCCGTCCCGCAGCCCCCTGGGGCCCCCAGCCCGGCCAGCGCCCCTCACTCCCGTCCCGCAGCCCCATGGGGCCCCCAGCCCGGCCGGCGCCCCCCACTCCCGCCCCGCAGCCCCCAGCCTGGCCGGCGCCCCTCATTCCCGCCCCCAGGCTGGCCGGTGCCCCTCACTTCTGACCCGCAGCCCCTGTGCATCGGGGGGTCGGGGGGGGCCGCGTGCCAGGCCCTGACGGCCCATTGTCCGTGGGGATAATGGGCCCCTGTGGTGCTGGGTGCCGGGTGCGGGCTGGCGCGGGGGAGAACAGAGGGGCTCATTGACGGAGCCTCGAATCTCCCCCAGCCCCCCCCACTCACCTCCCCTCCCCCCCCCAGCAGGAGAATGAGACGGGACGAGCCCAGGGGTGAGAGCTGAGACCCCCTTGCAGCTGCCTGGTGAGTGGGGCTGGGAGCCCGGACTCCTGGGTTCTCTCCCAGCTCTGGGAGGGGAGTGGGGGCTGGTGGTTAGAGCAGGGGGAGCTGGGAGCCAGGACTCCTGGGTTCTCTCCCTGGTTCTGGGAGGGGAGTGGGGTCTGGTGGTTAGAGTGGGGGGGCTGGGAGCCAGGACTCCTGGGTTCTCCCCCCAGCTCTGGGAGGGGAGCGGGGGCTGGTGGTTAGAGCAGGGGGAGCTGGGAGCCTGGACTCCTGGTTTCTCGGCCCAGCTCTGGGAGGGGAGTGGGGTCTGGTGGTTAGAGCAGGGGGGGCTGGGAGCCAGGACTCCTGGGTTCTCTCCCCAGCTCTGGGAGGGGAGGGGGGGCTGGGAGCCAGGACTCCTGGGTTCTCTCCCTGTGGGGAGGGGCGGGATCTCAGGTTCCTTTGTCTTCCCTTTCTGCCCCACCCCAGCCTATTGTCTGGTTCTCCCTTCCCCCACATCCCGAGGGGCGGGGGGGGGGGGGGCAGACATGTTGGGGCCTGTGGGAGAGACCTGATTCCCAGCCCGCCCCCGCCCCCCGCCTGGCTGGGAGGGAGCTGCGGCTTGGTGGAGTCATTGACAACCCCCCCTCCCCCTCCCCGCAACAGGTCAGGGCAGAGCCCGGACTCCTGGGTTCTCTCCCGGCTCCTCACCCCACCAGCTGTGCCTCTGGGTTTCCAGACGGCCCCATCTGGCGCGTGTCTGTGCCAGGGGCGGGGGGGGGGGGGAGGAGGGGTGTCAGTGGCCGGATTTCACTCCTTGGTGCCCCCCCAGGGACGGGGGGGGGGGCGGAGCAGTTTGTCCCAGCTGCACTGAGCCTGGGGCAGGGGGTGGGAGGGAACTTCCCCGCCCTGGGCAGGGAATGGGGGGGCGGGGGGAGCACAAGGGGTCTCTTCCCCCCACGGCATGTTGCTAGCATGCGAATCCCTGGTCTCCTCGCACGCTTGGGCCCCTGCCTGTCGCACGCACCCCAATGTCCCCTCCCAGGTCCCCCCCATTCTGCTCCAGGTCCCGTGCTCTAGGTGCCCCCCTTGAGCCCCTTGACGCTGTGATGTGCACCTGTGCCCCCCCCCCCGAGCTCTCACTGTCATGTGCCCCCCCCCAAAGGTCTGAGCAGAGACCTCAGTGAGCCCGGGCGGGGGGAGGGGGCCAGACTCAATCTCCATCCTAAATCCTCCTGCAGATGGAGGGGAGGGTCTGGGAGCCAGGACTCCTGGGTTCTCTCCCTGGCTCTGGGAGGGGAATGGGGTCTGGTGGGGTAGAGCAGGGGGGGTTGGGAGCCAGGACTCCTGGGTTCTCTCCCTGCTCTGGGAGGGGAGTGGGGTCTGGTGGTTAGAGCGGGGGGGGCTGGGAGCCAGGACTCCTGGGTTCTCTCCCTGGCTCTGGGAGGGGAGTGGGTCTGGTGGGGTAGAGCAGGGGGGTCTGGGAGCCAGGACTCCTGGGTTCTCTCCCTGGCTCTGGGAGGGGAGTAGGTCTGGTGGGGTAGAGCAGGGGGGTCTGGGAGCCAGGATTCCTGGGTTCTCTCCCCGGAGGCTGTAGGTGCTCCATCTCCCGGGTCCCCCTAACCCTGTCCCCCTTTTCTTTCTCTCTCTCTCTCTCAGGCCTCAGACATGCCCCCCCTCCTGGCCCCCTTCCTCCTCCTCCTCCTCCTCGCCCCTCCCTGTCCCTCCCGCCCCCACCCCTCCTTCTCCGCCCCCAACGCCACCTTCAACCACCTGGCGCGCGCCAGCGGCTCGGGGACTGTGTACGTGGGGGCCGTGAACGCCCTGTACCAGCTGACGCCGGAGCTGGGGCTGGAGGGGCGGGCGCGGACCGGGCCGGAGCTGGACAGCCCCGAGTGCCTCCCCTTCCGGGACCCCCAGGACTGCCCCCAAGCCCGCCCCACGGACAACGCCAACAAGCTGCTGCTGCCCAACGAGGCGGCCGGGGAGCTGGTGGTCTGCGGGCAGCTGGCGCAGGGGCTGTGCGAGAAGCGGGCGCTGGCCGACGTGGGCCGGGTGCTCTACCGGCCCGAGGAACCGGGCGACAGCCAGTTCGTGGCGGCCAACGAGCCGCGGGTGGCCACGGTGGGCGTGCTCGGGCGGCAGGCCGGGCGGGACCTGCTCTTCGTGGGGCGCGGGCTGACGGGGAAGCTCTCCGGCGGGATCCCGCCCGTCACCATCCGGCCCCTGGCAGGGCCCGGCGCCTTCTCCAGCGAGGGGATGGGCAAGCTGGTGGTGGGCGACTTCTCCGACTACAACAACAGCTACGCGGGGGCCTACGCGGCCGGCGGGCACGCCTACCTGCTCTTCTCCCGCCGCGGCGCCAAGGGGCAGCTGGATTATCGCCCCTACCTGGCCCGCCTCTGCGCCCGCGACCTGCACCTCTACTCCTACGCCGAGGTGCCGCTGGAGTGCCGGGACCCCCGCGGGCACCACTACAACCTGGCCCGGGCCGGGCACCTAGCCCAGCTGGGGCCCCCCCGGGGAGACGTGCTCTTCGTGCTGGCGGCCGTGGGGCAGGGGGCCACGGCCACCCCCGGCCCGCAGACGGCCCTGTGCGCCTTCCCGCTGGCCCAGCTGGACGCGGCCGTGGAGAGGACCCGGCGGGCGTGTTACACAGCGGGGGGCCGGGGGCCAGGGGGCCGGGAGGAGGCGGCCATCGAGTATGGGGTGACGTCCCGCTGTGCCGAGCTGCCCAAGGTCTGTGGGGGGCGGTGCCTGTGTCCTGGTGCCAGACGAGGGGTCCCCGGGTGACCAGCCCCCCTGCCCTGTCCCAGAGGGGTCCCTGGGTAACCAGCCCCCCGTCCTGTCCCAGAGGGGTCCCCGGGTAACCAGCCCCCCACCCTGTAGGGGTCCCTGGATAACTGACCCCCTGTCCTGCCCCGACAGGTCCCCGGGTAACCAGCCCCCCTGTCCTGTCCCGGAGGGGTCCCTGGGTAACCAGCCCCCCACCCTGTAGGGGTCCCTGGATAACCGACCCCCTGCCCTGTCCCGGAGGGGTCCCCAGGTAACCAGCCCCCCACCCTGTAGGGGTCCCTGGATAACCGACCCCCTGCCCTGTCCCGGAGGGGTCCCCAGGTAACCAGCCCCCCACCCTGTCCCAGAGGGGTCCCTGGGTAACCAGCCCCCCACCCCGGAGGGGTCCCTGGATAACCGATCCCCTGTCCCGCCCCGACGGGTCCCCGGGTGACCAGCCCCCTGCCCTGTCCCAGGGGGGTCCCCGGGTAACCAGCCCCCCACCCTGCCCCGACGGGTCCCCGGATACCCAGGCCCGTTGCTCACCCCTGCGTGTCTCGCCCCAGGAGTCCCCGGACGTTTACCCCTGCGGAGACGAGCACACCCCCAGCCCCATCGCCGGCCGCGTGCCCGTGGAAGCCAGCGCCCTGGTGACTGGGCTGCCGATGCTCACGGCTGTGGCGGCGATGGTGGAGGCCGGACACACCATCGCCTTCCTCGGAGACGGGCTGGGGCAGCTGCACAAGGTGTGTGTGGGGGGCTCCACCCCAGAGCTGGTTGCATCTCAGCAGGGCCGTGTGTGGGCTGAGGCTGCTGGAGAGGGGGCTGCCCCCGTCTCGTGCCTAACCCCCTCCCCATCCCCCATGCAGGTGTATCTGAACTCCTCCATGGGGCAGGTGTACAGCTCCGTGCGCCTCGGCCAGCGCTCCCCGGTCAGCCCCGATCTCCTCCTGGATGGCAGCGGGACCCACCTCTACGCCATGACGGAGTCCCAGGTGCCCCCCGACCCCTCCCTGGTCTAGGGCAGAGGCAGCTGCGAGGCTTGGGGGGCCAGGCATGCGGGGGCCAGGGTGCTCCGCCCCAGAGGTGGCTGCGTCTTGGGGAGGGGGCCGGTCTGCACCCCAGAGGCAGCTGCATCTCGGGGGGGGGGGAGTCTGGACGGGTGGGGCCAGACTGCTCCACCCCAGAGGTGGCTGCGTCTTGGGGGGCCAGGGGGCGGGGCCAGGCTGGTGGCTGCGTCTCGGGGGGCTGGGTCTCTGTCCCTGTCCTCACTCTCTGCCCCCCCCCCGGCACCCAGGTCACCAAGGTCCCGGTCTCCGAGTGCCCCCGTTTCCAGGACTGCGCCGGTTGCCTCCGCGCCCGGGACCCTTTCTGCGGCTGGTGCATCCTGCAGGGCCGGTGAGTCTCGTTTACGTGGGACCTACACAAACCCCAAGCGCCAATTGCTTAGTGGGGGGAGGGTCAATGAGGTGCACGAAAAGGGAAACGAGGTGCCGTTGTTTATGTAGGACCTACATAAAAACAGCCAGGCCGGGTGGGGAGGCGGGGCTATGAGGGCAGTGGGTGGGGCTCCTGGGCTATCAGCCTGTGGTGAAAGGTGATGGACGCACCCGCCCGGCCAATCGGCTGCTCCCCTGCTGTCCCCTCACCCTATTGGCCGGTCGGCAGGTGCACCCGCAAGCTGGAGTGCGAGCGCTTTGAGGCAGCCGACCAATGGCTGTGGAGCTACGGGGCCAGCAGCCAATGCCTGCGCGTCGAGACGGTGATGCCGGCCAATCAGAGCCGCGAGGAGCAGACGGACGTGAGCGACTGGGGGAGGAGCCTGCAGGAGGGGGCGGGATCAAGGGGCTGGGAGAGATGGGGGTTGGAGGGGTGGGGTCAGGTCATGGGCGGGGCTGGGTGTGGGTGGGGCCGGGAGTTGGGGTGGGGGTGTAATGGGCGGGGGCTGGTAGTTGTGGGCGGGGCCAGGATGGGCGGAGCTAGAGTTGTGGGTGGGGCTGAGATAGGCGGAGCTGGAGTTGTGGGCGGGGCTGGGAGGTTTGGGGGCGGGGCAGAAGGAGGAGCGTTTTGGGAGGCTCACCCCCTTGGATCCGTGACACCCTTCCATGTCTCCCTCCCCCAGGTCTCGCTGTGGGTGCCCCGGCTGCCCCCCCTGGCTGAGGGCGAGAGCTACCACTGCGCCTTCGGGGAGCATGACAGCCCCGCCCTGCTGCAGGACGCCTGGGTCCGCTGCCGCTCGCCCCCCAGCCCCCAGGTGCCACCCAGCCAGGAGGGCAAAGGTCAGCATGGAGTGGGGCTGTGAATGGGGCAGAGATAGAGGAAGGGTCTGGTCCTCCCTCCATCACCCAGCACTGGGATTGGGAATGGAACAAAGGATTCTGGGTAAGGGAGAGACGCCAATGGGGGAGGGAGAGCCGCTCTTTGCAGAGGATTCTGGGTAGGGGCAGGATGCCAATGGGGGAGGGAGAGCCGCTCTTTGCAGAGGATTCTGGGTAGGGGCAGGATGCCAATGGGGGAGGGAGAGCCGCTCTTTGCAGAGGATTCTGGGTAGGGTGAGAGGCGGATGGGGTGGAGGATGGGCATTAAGGCTCATGCCCCGCCCCCAGATCACGTGACCGTGGCGCTGTCCCTGATGTTCGAGGACGTGGTGGTGGCGGCGACGGAGTTCGTCTTCTACGACTGCAGCGCGGTCACACGACTGGCGCGGCCCTCCCCGTGAGCCGGCCGCGGGAGTGAGGGGCACCGGCGGGGCTGGGGGGAGCCCTGGGCTAGCAGGGGCTGCGGGTCGGGAGTGAGGGGCACCGGCGTGGCTGGGGGGAGCCCTGGGCTAGCAGGGGCTGCGGGTCGGGAGTGAGGGGCACCGGCGGGGCTGGGGGGGCAGGGCTGGGCTAGCAGGGGCTGCGGGTCGGGACTGAGGGGCACCGGCAGAGCTGGGGGGGCAGGGCTGGTCTAGCAGGGGCTGCAGGGTGGGAGTGAGGGGCACTGGCAGGGGTGGGGGGGGGTTGGGCTAGCAGGGGCTGCGGGTCGGGAGTGAGGGGCACTGGCAGGGGTGGTGGGGGGCTGGGCTAGCAGGGGCTGCGGGTCGGGAGTGAGGGGCACCGGTAGAGCTGGGGGGCAGGGCTGGGCTGGCAGGGGCTGCGGGTCGGGAGTGAGGGGCACCGGTAGAGCTGGGGGGCAGGGCTGGGCTGGCAGGGGCTGCGGGTCGGGAGTGAGGGGCACCGGCAGAGCTGGGGGGGCAGGGCTGGTCTAGCAGGGGCTGCAGGTTGGGAGTGAGGGGCGCTGGCAGGGGTGGTGGGGGGCAGGGCTGGCAGGGGCTGTGGGTCGGGAGTGGGGGGCGCCGGCAGGGGTGATGGGGGGCAGGGCTGGCAGGGGCTGTGGGTCGGGAGTGGGGGGCGCCGGCAGAGCTGGGGGGGGGCAGGGCCGGGCTAGCAGGGGCTGCGGGTCGGGAGTGAGGGGCACTGGCAGGGGAGGTGGGGGGCAGGGCTGGCAGGGGCTGCAGGTTGGGAGTGAGGGGCACTGGCAGGGGTGGTGGGGGGCAGGGCTGGTAGGGGCTGCAGGGTGGGAGTGAGGGGCACTGGCAGGGGTGGTGGGGGGCAGGGCTGGTAGGGGCTGCAGGGTGGGAGTGAGGGGCACTGGCAGGGGTGGTGGGGGGCAGGGCTGGCAGGGGCTGCAGGTTGGGAGTGAGGGGCACTGGCAGGGGTGGTGGGGGGCAGGGCTGGCAGGGGCTGCAGGTTGGGAGTGAGGGGCACTGGCAGGGGTGGTGGGGGGCAGGGCTGGTAGGGGCTGCAGGGTGGGAGTGAGGGGCACTGGCAGGGGTGGTGGGGGGCTGGGCTGGCAGGGGCTGCAGGTCGGGAGTGAGGGGCACTGGCAGGGGTGGTGGGGGGCAGGGCTGGTAGGGGCTGCAGGTCGGGAGTGAGGGGCACTGGCAGGGGTGGTGGGGGGCTGGGCTAGCAGGGGCTGCGGGTCGGGAGTGAGGGGCACTGGCAGAGCTGGGGGGCAGGGCTGGTCTAGCAGGGGCTGCAGGTTGGGAGTGAGGGGCACTGGCAGGGGTGGTGGGGGGCAGGGCTGGCAGGGGCTGCGGGTCGGGAGTGAGGGGCGCCGGCAGGGGTGGTGGGGGGCAGGGCTGGCAGGGGCTGCGGGTCGGGAGTGAGGGGCACCGGCAGAGCTGGGGGGCAGGGCTGGTCTAGCAGGGGCTGCAGGTTGGGAGTGAGGGGCACTGGCAGGGGTGGTGGGGGGCAGGGCTGGCAGGGGCTGCGGGTCGGGAGTGAGGGGCGCCGGCAGGGGTGGTGGGGGGCAGGGCTGGCAGGGGCTGTGGGTCGGGAGTGAGGGGCACCGGCAGGGCTATAGGGGGGCTGGGCTAGCAGGGGCTGCAGGGTGGGAGTGAGGGGCGCCGGCAGGGGTGGTGGGGGGCAGGGCTGGCAGGGGCTGCGGGTCGGGACTGAGGGGCACCGGCAGAGCTGGGGGGGCAGGGCTGGGCTGGCAGGGGCTGCAGGTTGGGAGTGAGGGGCACCGGCAGGGGTGGTGGGGGGCTGGGCTAGCAGGGGCTGCGGGTCGGGAGTGAGGGGCGCCGGCAGGGGTGGTGGGGGGCAGGGCTGGCAGGGGCTGTGGGTCGGGAGTGGGGGCGCCGGCAGCGCTGGGGGGGGTCCTGGCCCTGTGCTGACCCCAGTTCGTCCCCCTGCCCCCAGGTGCGGTGGGTGCGTGAGCAGCCCCTGGCCCTGTCACTGGTGCCCGAGGAGTCAGAGCTGCGTCCCGGGCGCGTCCTGCCCCCACGGCGAAGGGACCATCTACAACCAGAACGTGAGGGACTCGCCCCTGGGACGGGGAAGAGGGCCATGGCATCTCGGGGGTGGGGTGGGGGATGGGGAAGGGGACCCAGGCATCCAGGACAGCATCTCGTGGGGAGAGGGCCTCGGGTAAGAGGACCCAGGCATCCGGGATGGCATCTCGGGGGTGGGGTGGGGGATGGGAAGGGGACCCAGGCATCCGGGATGGCATGTCAGGGTTGGGGGATGGGGAAGGGGACCCAGGCGTCCGGGACGGCCCCACCCGCGCTTCCCTCCAGCTTGCTCCCCCAGTCTAACCCCCTCTGCCCGCAGGTCCGGGAGGGGGGCCCCTGGGGCCCGGAGGCCTGCCCCAGCCTGGGGGTCATCGAGGGGTCCCCCCTGGTGCCCGTGGGGGTGGCCGTGCCCCTGAGCCTGGTGGCCTACAACCTGCAGCTTCTGGGGGTGAGTGGGGGGCACTGGGGGGCAGGGGGATGTTGGGGTGGGGCAGTGGGTGGAGTCAGGGGGGCCGGCTGGGCTCACTCTCTCCCCCACCCCAACAGGCCCCGTTGCCATGGTTACACTGGGCTGTTGGGGCGGGGTCAGGCCTGGTCTCACTCTCCACCCCCTCCCCCGCAGGACCCGTTGCCACGGTTGCGCTGCATGGTGGAGGTGGGGGGGGCACCCGTGTCGGTGGAGGCGTCGCTGGATGAGGAGGGGGGGGCCCAGCGGGTCCGGTGCCACCCCCACATATACAGCTACCTCCTGCCCCACCCCCAGATCCCAGCCCCCCTCTACGTCTCCGCAGGGGGCGCGGGGCGCCTGGACAACCGGGGGGACCTGCAGGGTGAGTGACCAGGTGCTGCGAGCTTCCCCGCAGCAGTGCCCTGGGGGGCGGGGCAGGGACACTGCGAGCTTCCCTGTGGCAGTGCCCTGGGGGGCGGGGCAGGGACACTGCGAGCTTCCCTGTGGCAGTGCCCTGGGGGGGCGGGGCAGGGGCGCAGCGGGCTTCGCCGTGGCAGTGCCCTGGGAGCGGGCGCTGCGAGCTTCCCCACGGCTATGCACTGGGGGGCGGGGCGGGGATACTGCAAGCTTCCCCACGCAGTGCCCTGGGAGCGGGCGCTGAGAGCTTCCCTGCGGCAGTGCCCTGGGGGGCGGGGTGGGGGCGCTGCGAGCTTCCCCGTGGCAGTGCCCTGTGGGGCAGGGAGGGGGCACAGTGAGCTTCGGAGTGGGGAGGGGGCTGGGGCTGGGACACTGCTGATCTCCTTTTCGGCCCCCCCCAGTGACCCTCTACAACTGCTCCGTGGGGCGGGCCGACTGCAGCCACTGCCTGGCAGCCCCCCCGGAGCTGGGCTGTGTCTGGTGCCCGGCCGGGGGGGGTCCCGGCTGCCGCTTCCGGGACCTCTGCCCCCCCGGCGCCGCCGAGCCCCTCTGCCCCACCCCCATCATCCAGGCGGTGAGACTGGGACGAGGGGGGGGATATTGGGCTGGCGGGACAGTGGGTCTGATGGGGGCCCAGGGGTAATGCCGGGCTGGGGCACAGGGGGGCACGGACACTGGCCTGTGGCCATGCGGGCGGGGGGAGAAGTTGGACTGGGGGGAGAGGGCAGGGGGGCAGGCGGGGGGAGCAGTTGGGCTGTGGGGCGAGAGCAGGGGGAAGTGGGTGGGGGGAGAAGTTGGACTGGGGGGTGCCGGGCTGGGGGTAACTTTGCCTCCCCCCAGATCCAGCCCCACAGCAGCCCCCTGGAAGGGGGCGTGTCCCTCACCATCACGGGCTCCAACCTGGGCCGGCGCCTGGCGGACGTGGGGTCGGTGCGGGCGGCCGGCCGGCCCTGCACCCCCGACCCCACCCTCTACCGCGTCTCCAGACGGTAAGGGGTGCACCCGCCCCCGCGCTGCGAGCTTCCCCCAGCAGTGACCCCGTCACCCTGCCCGCCCCCACGCTGCGAGCTTCCCCCAGCCCCACTTCCCGCCCCGTGCTGTGAGCTTCCCCCAGCAGTGCCCCCGCCCCTGCGCTGCGAGCTTCCCCCAGCAGTGCCCCCAGCCCCCCAGAAGTGCGCATCTTGTCCCGGTCAATGGCCCCGTCCAAGCCACAGAGGGTCCGTCCTGGCCCGAGTAGCAGTTCCCCAAACCCTCCAGCCCGACACCTGGGCGCCGCGCACGCCGGCCCTCGGCTCCGTACGGCCCCGGGAAGAACGCGTGGCACGACACCCGGGTGCCGCGGATGCCAGCCCTCTGCTCCGTACGGCCCCGGGAGGAACGCGCGGCCCGACAGCCCATCTCGGTGTGCGCTCGCCCTGTGGGGGTCAGCGACGGGTAGGTGAGATCCGCGCTCTCGAAAGAAGCGACCGCCCCCTGCCCGGCACTGACACCGGCCTGGGACAGCCAGGGGACTTTTGGCACTACCAGTCTCCTAATTGGGCACATGGCAATGTCACCGCAGCTGAACAGGACAATGATGTTCAGCAGATTACGAGTTTGCAAATGATACGTCACAAGGCAAACACTACACAACACGTGTTGTCACCATGTAAAAGTTGGGAACATGGGGCGCAGGGTGTCACATCGGGGTACGGGGTATCAGGCTTCCCCCCAACAGTATTCCCCAGCGCTGCGAGCTTCTCCACAGCAGTGCCCCTTCTCCCCCCCACAGGATCGTGTGCCGGGTCTCTCTAGGGCAGAGGGGCGTCTCTGGCCCCGTTGAGGTCACCGTGGGGAACCGGCCCCCCGGCATCTCTGCCGACCACTTCACCTACCAGGTCAGCGTGGGCTGGGACCGGGGGCGCTTGGGGTGCTGGACTCATGATGTGAGGGGTGGGCAGACACGGGGGGAGGGGCAGGAGCCCTCTCTCTGTGGCTGCTGCGAACTTCCCCTAGCCGTGTCCCCAACCAGGCTTATCCCAGCGCTGCGAGCTTCCCCCTAGCAGTGCCCCACCTGGGTCTGTCCCAGCACTGCAAGCTTCCCCCCAGCAGTGCTCCAGCTCAGTCTGTCCCAGCGCTGTGAGCTTCCCCCAGCAGTGCCCCAGCTGGGTCTGTCCCAGCGCTGTGAGCTTTCCCCCAGCAGTGCCCCAGCTCAGTCTGTCCCAGCGCTGTGAGCTTCCCCCAGCAGTGCCCCAGCTGGGTCTATCCCAGCGCTGAGAGCTTCCCCCTAGCAGTGCCCCAGCTCGGTCTGTCCCAGCGCTGTGAGCTTTCCCCCAGCAGTGCCCCAGCTCAGTCTGTCCCAGTGCTGCGAGCTTCCCCCCAGCAGTGCCCTTTCTCCTGTAACGGGTTCCCTCCCCCCGCCAGGACCCCACCCTGCGGGAGCTGCACCCCAGGATGGGCCCCATGGCAGGGGGCACCCGACTGACCATCCTAGGGGAGGAGCTGCTGACGGGCGACCAGATCGCAGCCTTCGTGGGAGAGCTGCCCTGTACCATGTGAGCCCTCCCACCCCCCGGCTCGCCCCCCGCTCCCCAATAGTTCTGCCCCCCGTGGCTAACCACTCTCTGTCCCCCCCACTCAGAGTGGCCCCCGTGGAGCCCACGGCCATTGTGTGCATGACCAGCCCCAGCCCGGAGCCGCGGGAGGCATCCGTGCGGGTGCTGTACGGACAGACAGAGCGCCGCCTGCAGGGGGGCACCTTCACCTACACCCCGAACCCCAACATCACCGGGGCAGAGCCGGCCACCAGCTTCCGGGGGTAAGCGACGCGGGGGGGGGGCGGGGTGCGAGCTTCCCCCAGCAGTGCTCCCAAGCGGGGTCACCCCCAGCGCTGCGAGCTTCCCCCCTGCAGTGCCCTCAGCTGACAAGTAGATTCCAGCCCTTTTCCCCTGACTCACCCGGACTCCTGGGTTCGCAGGGGCGGTCGGATCATCCGCGTGGAAGGCACCCACCTGGACGTGGTGCAGCAGCCGCTTATCAAGGCCCTGCTGGTGCCGGGGGGGCCGAATGGCAGCAGGGGGAGCAGGAGGAAGAAGAGGGGGTGCTGGGGGCCCCCCCGGGCCCTGCCGACCCCCCCACGCCCCTGCTCTATGGTGGGGGACCTGCTGGAGGTGAGCCGGGGAGCGGGAGTGGGGGCTGAGGTATAGGGGGGCCAGAGGGTATCTGTGACTGGCCTGGCGGGTTGGGGCCTGGGAGAGGGCTGATGGCTGCCCCCCCATGGCTCTGACCCGCTGCGCCCCCCCCAGTGCTGGGAGCCCTGCTGCCCCAACTCCTCGGCGCTAATGCTGTGCCCTACGCCGGCCGTGCCCCCCGGCGCACCCCTGCGGGACCTGCTCTTCGTGCTGGACGGGGTACGGCTCAGCTTCGCGGTGGCCAGTGGGGGGCAGCCCTTCGCCTATACGCCCGACCCCCAGCTGCGCTGGCTGGGCCGCGGGGCCCCCGGCGCCCCCTACAGCCTCAAGCCGGGGAATGTGCTGCACGTGGAGGTGAGGGGAGAGGAGGGCTCCAGGGTGGGGGTGGGGCTGCGGGACGGGGGTTGGGGGAAGGGGTGAGGCTGCAGGGGAGGGATTGCGGGGCGGGGGGAGGATGCAGGGAAGGAGGGGTGGGGTCGGGGGAGGGGAGTTAGCGGGGGGATGCCCGGGGAGGGGGCTAGGGAAAGGGGTGGGGCTGGGGGAGGGAAGTTAGTGGGGGGGATGCCCGGGGAGGGGGCTAGGGAAAGGGGTGGGGCTGGAGGGGTGGGATTGTGGGGCGGGGGGGAGGATGCAGGGAAGGAGGGGTGGGGCCTGGGGAGGGAAGTTAGCGGGGGGGGATGCCTGGGGAGGGGGCTAGGGAAAGGGGTGGGGCTGGAGGGGTGGGGTCGGGGGAGGGGAGTTAGCGGGGGGGGGGATGCCTGGGGGGGGGGCTGGAGGGGGGGCCACGGGAGGGGACCCCCCAGCTCTCTGTCTGTCTGTCCCTGCAGGGGGATGGGCTGACCCTGGGGATCTCCAAGGAGGAGGTGCTGGTGTGGGTGGGGGAGGGGCTCTGCACCGTCAAGACCCTGACCCGCACCCATCTGTACTGCGAGCCCCCCCTGCGCCCCCCCCGGCCCCTCAACGCCTCCTCCGGCCTGCCAGAGTTCATCGTGAGTGCGGGGCAGATTGGGGGGGCCTGGGCCCTTTCTCGGGTGGGGGGAGGGGCTGCAAGGGAAGTGGAGGGGGGAGGTTTGGGGGGGCCTGGGCCCTTTCTCAGGTGGGGGGAGGGGCTGCAAGGGAAGTGGAGGGAGGGGGAGGTTTGGGGGGGCCTTGGCCCCTTTCTCAGGTGGGGGGAGGGGGCAGGAGTTGGGGGGAAGGTGGGGCCCTGGTCCTCTCCCCCCAGGTGGAGATGGGTGGTGT
Source organism: Chrysemys picta bellii (assembly GCF_011386835.1). NCBI lineage: Eukaryota > Metazoa > Chordata > Testudines > Emydidae > Chrysemys > Chrysemys picta. The sequence continues at coordinate 26,242,032 of NC_088807.1, forward strand.
GGGGGAGGGGCTCTCTCTGCTCCCTGACGCCCCCGTGTGTGTCCTCCCCCCCCTCCCCAGGTGCAGATGGGGAACCTGCGTCTGGAGCTGGGCCGGGTTCACTATGACACGGAGCCGACCACCCGCTTTCCCCCCGAGGCGCAAGTTGGGCTGGGGGTGGGGGCGGCACTGCTGGCCTTCATTGTGCTGCTCCTCATCCTCATGTACAGGTGTGTGGGTGGATAACAGCCTACTGCTGCTGCCGGGGGGTGGGGTGAAACAACCTACTGCTGCTGGGGTAACAGCCTACTGCCACAGCTGGATGAGGGGGGGAAACAACCTACTGTCACAGCTGGGTGAGGGGGGGAAACAGCCTACTGCCGCTGCTGGCGGGTGTGGGGTAACAGCCTACTGCCGCTGCCAGGGGTGGGGTGAAACAACCTACTGCCGCTGCTGGCAGGGGTGGGGTAACAGCCTACTGCCACAGCTGGGTGAGGGGGGGAAACAACCTACTGCCGCTGCTGGCGGGTGTGGGGTAACAGCCTATTGCCGCTGCCCGGGGGTGGGGGGTAACAGCCTACTGTCGCTGCTGGGTGAGGGGGGGAAACAACCTACTGCCGCTGCTGGGTGAGGGGGGAAACAGCCTACTGCCGCTGCCCCAGGTGGTGGGGGGTAACAGCCTACTGTCGCTGCTGGGTGAGGGGGGGAAACAGCCTACTGCTTCTGGGTAGGAGGAAGGGGGTAACAGTCTATTGCTGCTGCTGGGGAATGGGGAGGGGGCAGGAAAATCAGCTTTTGTGGGGGTTCTTTCCACTCTGCCTTCCCCCCACCATGGGCAAAGCATTGTGTCCACACCTAACCCACCAGAAGATAACCTACTAGTGCTGCTGGGGGAGGAGCATTCAGCAATTGGGGGGGTTCCTTCCACCGTGCTCCCCCACACTGGGTGAGGTACCCCCCTCCCCGTATCCCTGTAGCACAGATACCCCTCCCCCAGCGTCCGAGGATAACACCCTACTGCTCCTGCCGCCGGCTAACGGCGCCCCCGCAGGCGGAAGAGCGAGCAGGCCCTGCGGGATTACAAGAAGGTTCTGGTGCAGCTTGGAGACCCTGGAGGTCAGCGTGGGGGACCAGTGCCGGAAGGAGTTCACCGGTACGGGGGGGGTACTAGGGGAGAGGCGGCGGGATATGGGGGGGGGGGGCTGTGAGGAAGAAATAGTCCCTGAGGAGTTGAAGGATATTGGGGCTGGGGGTGGTGAAGGGATATCTGGGGAGGGGTGTCTTGGGGGGAACAAACAGGGGGCACAGGGAGATTGGGGGGGAATAGTACCTGGGCAGGGGGGGCAGAAGGTGGTGCAGGAATATCTGGGAGGGGAAATAGTCCTGAGGGAAGTTGACAGGAGGTGGGGGGTCAGTGGGGGAGTGCAGGGATATCGGGGGGAAGAGTCCCTGAGGGAAGTTGAAGGGGGTTGGCGGGAGCGGAGGGATATGTGGGAGGGGAAATAGTCCCTGAGGGAAGTTGAAGGGGGTTGGCGGGGGCGGAGGGATATCGGGGGAAATAGTCCCTGAGGGAAGTTGAAGGGGGTTGGCGGGAGCGGAGGGATATCGGGGGGAAGAGTCCCTGAGGGAAGTTGATGGGCGTTGGCGGGGGCGGAGGGGATACTGGGGGGAAGAGTCCCTGAGGGAAGTTGATGGGGCATTGGCGGGAGCGGAGGGATATCGGGGGGAAGAGTCCCTGAGGGAAGTTGATGGGCGTTGGCGGGGGCGGAGGGATACTGGGGGGAAGAGTCCCTGAGGGAAGTTTAAGGGGGTTGATGGGAGCGGAGGGATATCGGGGGGGAAGAGTGCCTGAGGGAAGTTGAAGGGGGTTGGCGGGAGTGGAGGGATATGTGGGAGGGGAAATAGTCCCTGAGGGAAGTTGAAGGGGGTTGGCGGGAGCGGAGGGATATCGGGGGGAAGAGTCCCTGAGGGAAGTTGATGGGCATTGGCGGGGGCGGAGGGATACTGGGGGGAAGAGTCCCTGAGGGAAGTTGATGGGCGTTGGCGGGAGCGGAGGGATATCGGGGGGAAGAGTGCCTGAGGGAAGTTGAAGGGGGTTGGCGGGGAGCGGAGGGATATCGGGGGGGAAGAGTCCCTGAGGGAAGTTGATGGGCATTGGCGGGGGCGGAGGGATACTGGGGGGAAGAGTCCCCTGAGGGAAGTTGATGGGCGTTGGCAGGAGCGGAGGGATATCGGGGGGAAGAGTCCCTGAGGGAAGTTGATGGGCGTTGGCGGGGGCGGAGGGATACTGGGGGGAAGAGTCCCTGAGGGAAGTTGAAGGGGGTTGACGGGAGCGGAGGGATATCGGGGGGAAGAGTGCCTGAGGGAAGTTGAAGGGGGTTGGCGGGAGTGGAGGGATATGTGGGAGGGGAAATAGTCCCTGAGGGAAGTTGAAGGGGGTTGGCGGGAGCGGAGGGATATCGGGGGGAAGAGTCCCTGAGGGAAGTTGATGGGCGTTGGCGGGGGCGGAGGGATACTGGGGGGGAAGAGTCCCCTGAGGGAAGTTGATGGGCATTGGCGGGGGCGGAGGGATACTGGGGGGAAGAGTCCCTGAGGGAAGTTGATGGGCGTTGGCGGGAGCGGAGGGATATCGGGGGGAAGAGTCCCTGAGGGAAGTTGAAGGGGGGTTGACGGGAGCGGAGGGATATCGGGGGGAAGAGTGCCTGAGGGAAGTTGAAGGGGGTTGGCGGGAGCGGAGGGATATCGGGGGGAAGAGTCCTGAGGGAAGTTGATGGGCGTTGGCGGGGGCGGAGGGATATCGGGGGGAAGAGTCCCTGAGGGAAGTTGATGGGCGTTGGCGGGGGCGGAGGGATACTGGGGGGAAGAGTCCCTGAGGGAAGTTGAAGGGGGTTGACGGGAGCGGAGGGGATATCGGGGGGAAGAGTCCCTGAGGGAAGTTGAAGGGGGTTGGCGGGAGCGGAGGGATATCGGGGGGAAGAGTCCCTGAGGGAAGTTGATGGGCATTGGCGGGGGCGGAGGGATACTGGGGGGGGAAGAGGTCCCTGAGGGAAGTTGATGGGCGTTGGCGGGGGCGGAGGATACTGGGGGGAAGAGTCCCTGAGGGAAGTTGATGGGCATTGGCGGGGGCGGAGGGATACTGGGGGGAAGAGTCCTGAGGGAAGTTGAAGGGGGTTGGCGGGAGTGGAGGGATATGTGGGAGGGGAAATAGTCCCTGAGGGAAGTTGAAGGGGGTTGGCGGGAGCGGAGGGATATCGGGGGGAAGAGTCCCTGAGGGAAGTTGATGGGCGTTGGCGGGGGCGGAGGGATACTGGGGGGAAGAGTCCCTGAGGGAAGTTGAAGGGGGTTGACGGGAGCGGAGGGATATCGGGGGGAAGAGTCCCTGAGGGAAGTTGAAGGGGGTTGGCGGGAGCGGAGGGATATCGGGGGGAAGAGTCCCTGAGGGAAGTTGATGGGCATTGGCGGGGGCGGAGGGATACTGGGGGGGAAGAGTCCCTGAGGGAAGTTGATGGGCGTTGGCGGGGGCGGAGGGATACTGGGGGGAAGAGTCCCTGAGGGAAGTTGATGGGCATTGGCGGGGGCGGAGGGATACTGGGGGGAAGAGTCCCTGAGGGAAGTTGAAGGGGGTTGGCGGGAGTGGAGGGATATGTGGGAGGGGAAATAGTCCCTGAGGGAAGTTGAAGGGGGTTGGCGGGAGCGGAGGGATATCGGGGGGAAGAGTCCCTGAGGGAAGTTGATGGGCGTTGGTGGGGGTGGAGGGATACTGGGGGAAGAGTCCCTGGGGGAAGTTGATGGGCATTGGCGGGGGCGGAGGGATACTGGGGGGAAGAGTGCCTGAGGGAAGTTGAAGGGGGTTGACAGGAGTGGAGGGATATCGGGGGAAAGAGTCCCTGAGGGAAGTTGACAGGAGGTGGGGGGGTCAGTGGGGAAGTGGAGGGATATCGGGGGGAAGAGTCCCTGAGGGAAGTTGAAGGGCGTTGGTGGGAATGGAGAGATATGGGGGAGGGGAAATAGTCCTCAGGGAAGAAGGCAGGGGGTGAGGGTCGGTGGGAAGTGGAGGGATATTGGGGGGAAGATTCCCGGTGGGAAGTTGATGCGGGGGGGTTGGCAGGAGTGGAGGGATATTGGCAAGGGGAAATAGTCTCTGAGGGAAGTTGGCTGGGTGGGTGGAAGGCTATCTGGGAGGGGAAGTAGTCCCTGAGGGACATGTGGGGGCCCGGGTGGAAGGATATCTGGGGAGGGGAAGTAGTCCCCGGAAGACATGGGAGGGCCCGGGTGGAAGGATATCTGAGAGGGGAAGTAGTCCCCGGGGCACATGGAAGAGCCCGGGTGGAAAGATATCTGGGAGGGGAAATGGGGGGCCCGGGGTGGAAG
>NC_088807.1:26246881-26276517 GCF_011386835.1 Chrysemys picta bellii
TGAGACCCCCCCTCAAACCCCCCCCCTGCTCCCGCCACGGCCATCCCCGAGATCTACCTCACCCGCCTGCTCTCCGTCAAGGTGAGACCCCCCCTCAACCCCCCCCTGCTCCCGCCACGGCCATCCCCGAGATCTACCTCACCCGCCTGCTCTCCGTCAAGGGGAGACCCCCCCTCAACCCCCCCCGCTCCCGCCACGGCCATCCCCGAGATCTACCTCACCCGCCTGCTCTCCGTCAAGGTGAGACCCCCCCTCAACCCCCCCCTGCTCCCGCCACGGCCATCCCCGAGATCTACCTCACCCGCCTGCTCTCCGTCAAGGTGAGACCCCCCCATTGACCCCCCCTGCTCCCGCCATGGCCATCCCCGAGATCTACCTCACCCGCCTGCTCTCCGTCAAGGGGAGACCCCCCCCATTGACCCCCCCCTGCTCCCGTCACGGCCATCCCCGAGATCTACCTCACCCGCCTGCTCTCCGTCAAGGTGAGACCCCCCCTCAACCCCGCCCTGCTCCCGCCACGGCCATCCCCGAGATCTACCTCACCCGCCTGCTCTCCGTCAAGGTGAGACCCCCCCTCAGCCCCCCCTGCTCCCGCCACGGCCATCCCCGAGATCTACCTCACCCGCCTGCTCTCCGTCAAGGTGAGACCCCCCCTCAAACCCCCCCCGCTCCCGCCATGGCCATCCCCGAGATCTACCTCACCCGCCTGCTCTCCGTCAAGGTGAGACCCCCCCTCAACCCCCCCTGCTCCCGCCACGGCCATCCCCGAGATCTACCTCACCCGCCTGCTCTCCGTCAAGGTGAGACCCTCCCTCAACCCCCCCCCGCCCCCGCCACGGCCATCCCCGAGATCTACCTCACCCGCCTGCTCTCCGTCAAGGTGAGACCCCCCCTCAACCCCCCCTGCTCCCGCCACGGCCATCCCCGAGATCTACCTCACCCGCCTGCTCTCCGTCAAGGTGAGACCCCCCCTCAACCCCCCCCGCTCCCGCCACGGCCATCCCCGAGATCTACCTCACCCGCCTGCTCTCCGTCAAGGTGAGACCCCCCCTCAAGCCCCCTGCCCCGCCACGGCCTTCCCCGAGATCTACCTCATCCGCCTGCTCTCCGTCAAGGTGAGACCCCCCCTCAACCCCCCCCTGCTCCCGCCACGGCCATCCCCGAGATCTACCTCACCCGCCTGCTCTCCGTCAAGGTGAGGCCCCCCCTCAACCCCCCCTGCTCCCGCCACGGCCATCCCCGAGATCTACCTCACCCGCCTGCTCTCCGTCAAGGTGAGACCCCCCCTCAACCCTCCCCTGCTCCCGCCACGGCCATCCCCGAGATCTACCTCACCCGCCTGCTCTCCGTCAAGGTGAGACCCCCCCTCAACCCCCCCTGCTCCCGCCACGGCCATCCCCGAGATCTACCCTCACCCGCCTGCTCTCCGTCAAGGTGAGACCCCCCCCCTCAACCCCCCCTGCTCCCGCCACGGCCATCCCCGAGATCTACCTCACCCGCCTGCTCTCCGTCAAGGTGAGACCCCCCCTCAACCCACCCCTGCTCCCGCCACGGCCATCCCCGAGATCTACCTCACCCGCCTGCTCTCCGTCAAGGTGAGACCCCCCCCCATTGACCCCCCTGCTCCCGCCACGGCCATCCCCGAGATCTACCTCACCCGCCTGCTCTCCGTCAAGGTGAGACCCCCCCTCAACCCACCCCTGCTCCCGCCACGGCCATCCCCGAGATCTACCTCACCCGCCTGCTCTCCGTCAAGGTGAGACCCCCCCCCATTGACCCCCCTGCTCCCGCCACGGCCATCCCCGAGATCTACCTCACCCGCCTGCTCTCCGTCAAGGTGAGACCCCCCCTCAACCCCCCCCTGCTCCCGCCACGGCCATCCCCGAGATCTACCTCACCCGCCTGCTCTCCGTCAAGGTGAGACCCCCTCAACCCCCCCTGCTCCCGCCACGGCCATCCCCGAGATCTACCTCACCCGCCTGCTCTCCGTCAAGGTGAGACCCTCCCTCAACCCCCCCCTGCTCCCGCCACGGCCATCCCCGAGATCTACCTCACCCGCCTGCTCTCCGTCAAGGTGAGACCCCCCCTCAACCCCCCCCTGCTCCCGCCACGGCCATCCCCGAGATCTACCTCACCCGCCTGCTCTCCGTCAAGGTGAGACCCCCCCCTCAACCCACCCCTGCTCCCGCCACGGCCATCCCCGAGATCTACCTCACCCGCCTGCTCTCCGTCAAGGTGAGACCCCCCCCATTGACCCCCCCTGCTCCCTCCACGGCCATCCCCGAGATCTACCTCACCCGCCTGCTCTCCGTCAAGGTGAGACCCCCCCCTCAACCCCCCTGCTCCCGCCACGGCCATCCCCGAGATCTACCTCACCCGCCTGCTCTCCGTCAAGGTGAGACCCCCCCTCAACCCCCCCCTGCTCCCGCCACGGCCATCCCCGAGATCTACCTCACCCGCCTGCTCTCCGTCAAGGTGAGACCCGCCCCTCAACCCCCCCCTGCTCCCGCCAGGGCCATCCCCGAGATCTACCTCACCCGCCTGCTCTCCGTCAAGGTGAGACCCCCCCCTCAACCCTCCCTGCTCCCGCCACGGCCATCCCCGAGATCTACCTCACCCGCCTGCTCTCCGTCAAGGTGAGACCCCCCCCATTGACCCCCCCTGCTCCCGCCACGGCCATCCCCGAGATCTACCTCACCCGCCTGCTCTCCGTCAAGGTGAGACCCCCCCATTGACCCCCCCTGCTCCCGCCACGGCCATCCCCGAGATCTACCTCACCCGCCTGCTCTCCGTCAAGGTGAGACCCCCCCCCATTGACCCCCCTGCTCCCGCCACGGCCATCCCCGAGATCTACCTCACCCGCCTGCTCTCCGTCAAGGTGAGACCCCCCCTCAACCCACCCCTGCTCCCGCCACGGCCATCCCCGAGATCTACCTCACCCGCCTGCTCTCCGTCAAGGTGAGACCCCCCCCCATTGACCCCCCTGCTCCCGCCACGGCCATCCCCGAGATCTACCTCACCCGCCTGCTCTCCGTCAAGGTGAGACCCCCCTCAACCCCCCCTGCTCCCGCCACGGCCATCCCCGAGATCTACCTCACCCGCCTGCTCTCCGTCAAGGTGAGACCCCCCCTCAACCCCCCCCTGCTCCCGCCACGGCCATCCCCGAGATCTACCTCACCCGCCTGCTCTCCGTCAAGGTGAGACCCCCCCTCAACCCCCCCTGCCCCCGCCACGGCCATCCCCGAGATCTACCTCACCCGCCTGCTCTCCGTCAAGGTGAGACCCCCCCTCAACCCCCCCTGCTCCCGCCACGGCCATCCCCGAGATCTACCTCACCCGCCTGCTCTCCGTCAAGGTGAGACCCCCCCTGCTCCCGCCACGGCCATCCCCGAGATCTACCTCACCCGCCTGCTCTCCGTCAAGGTGAGACCCCCCCTGCTCCCGCCACGGCCATCCCCGAGATCTACCTCACCCGCCTGCTCTCCGTCAAGGTGAGACCCCCCCTGCTCCCGCCACGGCCATCCCCGAGATCTACTTCACCCGCCTGCTCTCCGTCAAGGTGAGACCCCCCCTCAACCCCCCCCTGCTCCCGCCACGGCCATCCCCGAGATCTACCTCACCCGCCTGCTCTCCGTCAAGGTGAGACCCCCCCCCATTGACCCCCCCTGCTCCCGCCACGGCCATCCCCGAGATCTACCTCACCCGCCTGCTCTCCGTCAAGGTGAGACCCCCCCCATTGACCCCCCCGCCCCTCCCGCCACGGCCATCCCCGAGATCTACCTCACCCGCCTGCTCTCCGTCAAGGTGAGACCCCCCCTCAACCCCCCCCTGCTCCCGCCACGGCCATCCCCGAGATCTACCTCACCCGCCTGCTCTCCGTCAAGGTGAGACCCCCCCACACTGACCCCCCCACCACGGCCATCCCCGAGATCTACCTCACCCGCCTGCTCTCCGTCAAGGTGAGACCCCCCCTCAACGCCCCCTGCTCCCGCCACGGCCATCCCCGAGATCTACCTCACCCGCCTGCTCTCCGTCAAGGTGAGACCCCCCCTCAACCCCCCTGCTCCCGCCACAGCCATCCCCGAGATTTACCTCACCCGCCTGCTCTCCGTCAAGGTGAGACCCCCCCCATTGACCCCCCCTGCTCCCTCCACGGCCATCCCCGAGATCTACCTCACCCGCCTGCTCTCCGTCAAGGTGAGACCCCCCCTCAACCCCCCCTGCTCCCGCCACAGCCATCCCCGAGATCTACCTCACCCGCCTGCTCTCCGTCAAGGTGAGACCCCCCCTCAACCCCCCCCTGCTCCCGCCACGGCCATCCCCGAGATCTACCTCACCCGCCTGCTCTCCGTCAAGGTGAGACCCCCCCTCAACCCCCCCCTGCTCCCGCCACGGCCATCCCCGAGATCTACCTCACCCGCCTGCTCTCCGTCAAGGTGAGACCCGCCCCTCAACCCCCCCCTGCTCCTGCCACGGCCATCCCCGAGATCTACCTCACCTGCCTGCTCTCCGTCAAGGTGAGACCCCCCCTCAACCCTCCCTGCTCCCGCCACGGCCATCCCCGAGATCTACCTCACCCGCCTGCTCTCCGTCAAGGTGAGACCCCCCCCATTGACCCCCCCTGCTCCCGCCACGGCCATCCCCGAGATCTACCTCACCCGCCTGCTCTCCGTCAAGGTGAGACCCCCCCTCAACCCCCCCTGCTCCCGCCATGGCCATCCCCGTGATCTACCTCACCCGCCTGCTCTCCGTCAAGGTGAGACCCCCCCTCGACCCCCCCTGCTCCCGCCACGGCCATCCCCGAGATCTACCTCACCCGCCTGCTCTCCGTCAAGGTGAGACCCCCCCTCAACCCCCCCTGCTCCCGCCACGGCCATCCCCGAGATCTACCTCACCCGCCTGCTCTCCGTCAAGGGGAGACCCCCCCTCAACCCCCCCCTGCTCCCGCCACGGCCATCCCCGAGATCTACCTCACCCGCCTGCTCTCCGTCAAGGTGAGACCCCCCCCATTGACCCCCCCTGCTCCCGCCACGGCCATCCCCGAGATCTACCTCACCTGCCTGCTCTCCGTCAAGGTGAGACCCCCCATTGACCCCCCCTGCTCCCGCCATGGCCATCCCCGAGATCTACCTCACCCGCCTGCTCTCCGTCAAGGTGAGACCCCCCCTCAACCTCCCCTGCTCCCGCCACGGCCATCCCCGAGATCTACCTCACCCGCCTGCTCTCCGTCAAGGTGAGACCCCCCCTCAACCCCTCCCTGCTCCCACCACGGCGATCCCCGAGATCTACCTCACCCGCCTGCTCTCCGTCAAGGTGAGACCCCCCCCCCATTGACCCCCCCTGCTCCCGCCACGGCCATCCCCGAGATCTACCTCACCCGCCTGCTCTCCGTCAAGGTGAGACCCCCCCCTCAACCCCACCCTGCTCCCGCCACGGCCATCCCCGAGATCTACCTCACCCGCCTGCTCTCCGTCAAGGTGAGACCCCCCCTCAACCCCCCCTGCTCCCGCCACGGCCATCCCCGAGATCTACCTCACCCGCCTGCTCTCCGTCAAGGTGAGACCCCCCCCATTGACCCCCCTGCTCCCGCCACGGCCATCCCCGAGATCTACCTCACCCGCCTGCTCTCCGTCAAGGTGAGACCCCCCCATTGACCCCCCCTGCTCCCGCCATGGCCATCCCCGAGATCTACCTCACCCGCCTGCTCTCCGTCAAGGTGAGACCCCCCCTCAACCCCCCCTGCTCCCGCCACGGCCATCCCCGAGATCTACCTCACCCGCCTGCTCTCCGTCAAGGTGAGACCCCCCTCAACCCCCCCTGCTCCCGCCACGGCCATCCCCGAGATCTACCTCACCCGCCTGCTCTCCGTCAAGGGGAGACCCCCCCCTCAACCCTCCCCTGCTCCCGCCACGGCCATCCCTGAGATCTACCTCACCCGCCTGCTCTACGTCAAGGTGAGACCCCCCCACACTGACCCCCCCACCACGGCCATCCGCGAGATCTACCTCACCCGCCTGCTCTCCGTCAAGGTGAGACCCCCCCCACACTGACCCCCCCCACCAGGGCCATCCCTGAGATCTACCTCACCCGCCTGCTCTCCGTCAAGGTGAGACCCCCCCCCCGCCCCCCTTGCCCCCGCCATGGCCATCCCCGAGATCTACCTCACCCGCCTGCTCTCCGTCAAGTGAGACCCCCCCCTCAACCCCCCCGCCTCCCGCCATCTCCATCCCGGAGATCTACCTCACCCGCCTGCTCTTGGTATGACGGCTCAGCGCTCCAGTATGAAACTAGAGAAAAGCCTGTTGAGAGTCTCTGGGTTAAGTTTAGAGGCGAGAGCAACACGGGTGATGTCGTGGTGGGCGTGTGCTGTAGACCACTGGATCACAAGGAGGAGGTGGACGAGGGTTTCTTTGGACAACTAACTGAAGTTTCCAGGGCAGAGGCCCTGGTTCTCATGGGGGACTTCAATCCCCCTGACATCTGCTGGGAGAGCAATACAGCAGGGCACAGACAATCCAGGATGTTTTTGGAGAGTGTTGGGGACAACTTCCTGGTACAAGTGCTGGAGGAACCAACTAGGGGCCGTGCTCCTCTTGACCTGCTGCTCACAAATGGGGAAGAATTGGGAGGGGAAGTAGAAGTGGGTGGCAACCTGGGCAGCAGTGACCATGAGATGGTCGAGTTCAGGATCCTGACACAAGGAAGAAAGGAGAGCAGCAGAATACGGACCCTGGACTTCAGAAAAGCAGACTTTGACTCCCTCAGGAACTGATGGGCAGGATCCCCTGGGAGAATAACATGAAGGGCAAAGGGGTCCAGGAGAGCTGGCTGTATTTTAAAGAAGTCTTATTGAGGCCGCAGGAACAAACCATCCCGATGTGCAGAGAGAATAGCAAATATGGCAGCGACCAGCTTGGCTTAACAGTGAAATCTTCAGTGAGCTTAAACTCAAAAAGGAAGCTTACAAGAAGTGGACATTCTGACAGATGACTAGGGAGGAGTATAAAAGTATTGCTCGAGCACGCAGGGGTGTAATCAGGAAGGCCAAAGCACAACTGGAGTTGCAGCTAGCAAGGGATGTGAAGGGTAACAAGAAGGGTTTCTACAGGTATGTTAGCAACAAGAAGGTGGTCAGGGAAAGTGTGGGCCCCTTACTGAATGGGGGAGGCAACCTAGAGACAAAGGATGGGGGAAAAGCTGAAGTACTCAATGCTTTTTTGCCTCAGTCTTCACAGACAAGGTCAGCTCCCAGCCTGCTGCAGTGGGCAGCACAGTATGGAGAGGAGGTGAGCAGCCCTCAGTGGTGAAAGAACAAGTTCTGGACTAGTTAGAAAAGCTGGACGTGCACAAGTCCATGGGGCCGGATCTAATGCTTCCAAGGGTGCTGAGGGAATTGGCTGATGTGATTGCAGAGCCATTGACCATTATCTTTGAAAATTTGTTGTGATCGGGGGAGGTCCCAGATGACTGGAAAAAGGCAAATAATAATGCCCATATTTAAAAAAGGGAAGAAAGAGAACCCAGGGAATTATAGACCGGTCAGCCTGAACTCAGTCCCTGGCAAAATCGTGGAGCAGTTCCTCAAGGAATCAATTCTGAAGCACTTGGAGGAGAGGAAGGTGACCAGGAACAGTCAACATGGATTCCCCAAGGGCAAGTCATGCCTGACCAAGCTGATTGCCTTCTATGCTGAGATAACTGGCTCTGTGGATACGGGAAAAGCGATGGACGTGTCAAGATTCCTTCCCCACTCTGAATTTTAGGGTCCAGAGGTGGGGACCTGCATGAAAACCTCTAAACGTAACTACCAGCTTAGATCTGCTTTTGCTGCCACCACCCAAATGATTTATGAGTTATTTGGGAAACTCTGTCTTCCCCCTGAAACCTTTCCCTCCCTGGGTAGCCTTGAGAGACTCCTCCACCAATTCCCTGGTGAACACCGATCCAATCCCCTTGGATCTTAAAACAAGGAGGAATTAATCAGTCTCCCCCTTCCCTTTCCCCCCACCAATACCTGGTGAGTCCAGATCCAATCCCCTTGGATCTTAAAAGAAGGAAAAATCAATCAGGTTCTTAAAAAGAAGGCTTTTAATTAAAGAAAGGTAAAAATCATCTCTGTAAAATCAGGATGGAAAATAACTTTACAGGGTAATCAAATTCAAAGAGCCCAGAGGAACTCCCTCTAGCCTTAAGTTCAAAGTTACAGCAAACAGAGGTAAACCCTCTAGCAAAAGGAACATTTACAAGTTGAGAAAACAAAGATAAACCTAACCTGGCTGTTACTTACAAGTTTGAAATGTGAGAGACTTGTTCAGAAAATTTGGAGAGCCTGGATTGATGTCTGGTCCCTCTTAGTCCCAAGAGCGAACAACCCCCAGAACAAAGAGCACAAACAAAAGCCTTCCCCCCCCCCCCAAGATTTGAAAGTATCTTGTCCCCTTAGCGGTCCTTTGGGTCAGGTGTCAGCCAGGTTACCTGAGCTTCTTAACCCTTTACAGGTAAAAGGATTTTGGAGTCTCTGGCCAGGAGGGATTTTATAGTATTGTACACAGGAGAGCTGTTACCCTTCCCTTTTAGTTATGACAGGACGTGATATATATTGACTTTAGCAAAGCTTTTGATACGGTCTCCCACAATATTCTTGTCAGCAATTAAAGAAGTATGGGCTGGATGAATGGACTGTACGGTGGATAGAAAGCTGGCTGGATCGTCGGGCTCAACGGGTAGTGATCAACGGCTCCATGTCTAGTTGGCAGCCGGTATCAAGTGGAGTGCCCCAAGGGTCGGTCCTGGGGCTGGTTTTGTTCAACATCATTAATGATCTGGATGATGGGATGAATTGCACCTCAGCAAGTTCACAGATGACACTAAACTCGGGGGAGAGGTAGATACGCTGGAGGGTAGGGATAGAGTCCAGCGTGACCTAGACAAATTGGAGGATTGGGCCAAAAGAAACTAGATGAGGTTCAACAAGGACAAGAGCAGAGTCCTGCACTTAGGACGGAAGAATCCCACACACTGCTACAGGCTGGGGACCGAGTGGCTAAGCGGCAGTTCTGCAGAAAAGGACCTGGGGATTACAGTGGACGAGAAGCTGGATATGAGTCAGCAGTGTGCCCTTGTTGCCAAGAAGGCTAACGGCACATTGGGCTGCATTAGTAAGGGCATTGCCAGCAGATCGAGGGAAGTGATTATTCCCCTCTATTCGGCACTGGTGAGGCCACACCTGGAGTATTGTGTCCAGTTTTGGTCCCTCCACTACAGAAGGATGTGGACAAATTGGAGAAAGTCCAGCGGAGGGTAACAAAAATGATCAGGGGGCTGGAGCACATGACTTACAAGGAGAGGCTGAAAGAACTGGGGTTATTCAGCCTGCAGAAGAGAAGAGTGAGGGGGGATTTGATAGCTGCTTTCAACTACCTGAGGGGGGTTCCAAAGAGGATGGAGCTCGGCTGTTCTCAGTGGTGGCAGATGACAGAACAAGGAGCTCACGTTGCAGTGGGGGAGGTCTAGGTTGGTTCACTCGGAGGGTGGTGAAACACTGGAATGGGTCCCTAGGGAGGTGGTGGAATCTCCTTCCTTGGAGGTTTTTAAGGCCTGGCTTGACAAAGCCCTGGCTGGGATGATTGAGTTGGGGATTGGTCCTGCTTTGAGCAGGGGGTGGGACTAGATACCTCCTGAGGTCCCTTCCACCCTGAGATTCTATGATTCTATGATTCTCTGTTAAGGTGAGACCCGCTGTGACCCCCCCCACCAAACCCCCTTCCCATCCGCCACGGCCATCCCCAAGATCTACCTCACCCACCTGCTCTCTGTCAAGGTGAGGGCCCCCGCACCCCCCCGATTGACTCCCTGCCACCTGGTGCCCGCAGGGGACGCTGCAGAAGTTCGTGGAGGATGTGCTGCAGGCCGTGCTGAGCGTGGGCCGCCCCATCCCCGTGGCCGTCAAGTTCCTCTTCGACCTGCTAGATGAGCTGGCCGCCCGCAACGGGGTCAGCGAGCCCGAGACTCTGCACATCTGGAAGACCAACAGGTGGGGGGGGGCTGCACGGCTGGGTGAGCGATGGGGGAAGGCCCTGGCCATGGGAGCGGAGCTGGGGGCCGGGCACTGGAGGGGCTGGGGAGCCGTGGGGAGCAGGGGGGCCAGGCACTGGAGGGGCTGGGGAGCCGTGGGGTGCGCGGAGCAGGGGGGCCAGGCACTGGAGGGGCTGGGGAGCCGTGGGGAGCTGGGGGCCGGGCACTGGAGGGGCTGGGGAGCAGGGGGGCCAGGCACTGGAGGGGCTGGGGAGCCGTGTGGAGCAGGGGGGCCAGGCACTGGAGGGGCTGGGGAGCCGTGGGGTGCGCAGAGCAGGGGGGCTGGCACCCCATGTCTCACTCCCACCCCGCCCCCAGCCTGTTGCTGCGGTTCTGGGTGAGCATCGTGCGGAACCCCCAGCTGCTGTTCGACGTGCGAGTACCGGACAACGTGGACGCCGCCCTGAGCGTCATCGGCCAGACCCTGATCGACGCCTGCACCCCCGGCCAGCACAGCGTGGGGCGGGTGAGGACCCCGGCGTCCGGGGCAGCTCCCGCCCCTCCCCCTGTAGGGACCCCGGTGTCCGGGACAGCTACCGCCCCCCCAGGGACCCCGGCGACCAGGACAGCCCCTGCCCCTCCTCCCAGGGACCCCGGCGTCCAGTCGTCTCCTGCCCCTCCCCCCAGAACTCCAGCGTCCAGGGCAGCTCCTGTCCTGAGGACCCCGGCGTCCGGGCACAGTCCCCCAGCACTGGGCCCCTTGCTCTGTGGGACCCTGTCCCCCCCCCCCCGTCTCATGGCCTCTCTTCCCCCAGGACTCGCCCGTGAACAAACTGCTCTACGCCCGGGAGATCCCGCGCTACAAGGAGCTGGTGGAGAAGTGAGTGGGGGCTGGGGGGCCAGGACGCCTGGGTTCGCTCCCGGTCCAGCCCTGCTCTTCAGGGTGCCTGAGCCCCCCAGCTCATCAGCCTCTCTCCCGCCCAGGTACTACGCTGACATCCGCCAGGCGCCCCCGGCCACCTACCAGGAGATGAACTCGGCCCTGACGGAGCTGTCCAGGGTACGGCCCCCCGGCGCCCCCCTCCCGACCCACAGCCCCCCCAGCGCCCTTCGCTGTCGACCACAACCCCCGCGGCGCCCCCCTCCTGACCTGCAGCCCCTCCAGCGCCCCTCGCTGCCTACCCGCAGCCCCCCCAGCGCCCCCCTCCTGACCCTCAGCCCCCCCAGCGCCCCTCGCTCCTGACCCGCAGCCCCTCCAGCGCCCCTCGCTGCCGACCCACAGCCCCCCCGGCGCCCCTCGCTGCTGACCCAGAGCCCCCCAGAACCCCCACAGTGCCCCTCCCTCCCGACCCGCAGCCCCCCCAGAGCTCCTCCCTCCCGACCCTCAGTCCCCCGGTGCCCCTCACTGCCGACCCACAACCCACCCGGTGCCCCTCGCTCCCGACCCGCAGCCCCCCCAGCGCCCCCTCCCGACCCTCAGCCCCCCCCAGCGCCCCTCGCTCCTGACCCACAGCCCCCCCGGCGCCCCTCGCTGCTGACCCTCAGCCCCCCAGAACCCCCACAGTGCCCCTCCCTCCCGACCCGCAGCCCCCCCAGAGCCCCTCCCTCCCGACCCTCAGTCCCCCGGTGCCCCTCACTGCCGACCCACCACCCACCCGGTGCCCCTCGCTCCCGACCCTCAGCCCCCAGCGCCCCCCTCCCGACCCCCAATGCCCCTCGCTCCCAACCCACAACCCCCCCAGCGCCCCTCCCTCCCGACCCACAGTGCCTCCCAGCGCCCCTTGCTGCCAACCCACAGCGCCCCCGGCGCCCCCCTCCCGACCCACAGCCCCCCCAGGGCTCCTCACTCCCGACCCGCAGCCCCCACCAGTCCCGTCTCTCCCCGTTGCAGAAATACTCCTCGGACCTGGACTGCTCGGCTGCGCTGCAGGAGCTGTATGGCTACATCAAGAAGTACTACGACCAGGTAGGGGGCGGGCCGTGGGGCAGGAGGCACCGTGGGGCAGGGGGTGCTGTGGGGCAGCGGTAACCCCCCCACTGTGTGTTGCAGATCATCAGCGCCCTAGAGGAGGACCCTGTGGGGCAGAAGATGCAGCTGGCCTGTCGGCTGCAGCAGATCGCCGCCCTGGTGGAGAACCAAGTCACCGACCTGTGACTGGCCCCACGCCTGCGCCACGGATCCCCAAGTTCCTGCTCCCCCTCAAACCTCCCCAGATCTCAGGGATCCCCTTGCGCCCCCCCAGCCCACACCCCACTGCCTCTCCCCAGCCCGGGGATCCCCCCCAGTGCCTTATGCAACGCTGCAAAGGGGGTTCCCTGCACCCCCACAAGCTCCTGTCGGTAGAGGTGTATGTCTGCCCTAGCTGCCTTCAGCCCTCTTTGGGGTGCCCCCGACCCCCTCACTGAGATTTCAGGGTACAGGAGCCCCCCCTTTCTTTAGCCCTGGGGTCCCCCAGGCAAGTAGTGCACTAATCTGGGGTGTCTGTAGCCACCCCTGCTTTGTACAGAGTGGTGCTAACGACCCCCGAGAACCCCCTATTTCGAACCCCCTTGTACAGGCCCGGAGCTCGGCCTTTGGATGTAATTTATTTTCAGCAATAAAAACACTTTTCAGAAATTGGGTTTCTGGCCCTTTAATTGGGGGGTGAATTGACCCCCTGAGCCAGCCAACACCCCTGTTATGGGGGACAGGACCCGTGCCCTCCCCCCCGAGCCAGCCCACACCCCCCTGCACCCCTGAGCCAGCCAACAGCCCCCTCCACAGGGGACAGGCCCCGTGCCCCCCCGTGCTGCCCGTCACCCCTCCCCGAGCCAGCCAACACCCCCATACGGGGATGTGACGGAGCAGGGAGGGGGAGTGTTACGGGCACTCCCTGCATCGGTGCTGGCTGGGGGGGATCTCGGGGTGACTTCACTTGAGGGGCGACACCTGAGTGTAACCTGAGCCGGGAGGGGGCTGGGGCCAGGTGACCCCTTCTGCCCGGGACACTGGACAAAGGCTGGAGGGGGGGCTGGAGGAGGGGCTGGGGGGTGGTGGGGGTCAGATTGGAGCTGGCTGGGGAGACGGGGTCTGGGCTCCCCACCCCCAGGATGGACCCAGCTGAGGGGTCCTGGTCTCTGTCCCTACGAGCTCCCCCGTGTTCCTGGCGGCGAATAACCCTTCGCGGGGACTCGCAGGAAGTGGGGTGCAGGCCCGGCCCCCCCACACGCCGTGACAGTGCCCCCCCGAGCCGGCCGGATTGGGGCCGGATTGGAGCCAGCACCCTCTAGAGGGCAAACGCCCCTGCCCTATCCCCCCCCCCCCCCAGCCAGGAGATGGGGGGCTGGGGGGCTCATTGGGCCTGGGAGGGAAAGAGGAGTCTGGCCTGTCTGTGTCTGGAACCCCCCCCCCTTAAATTGGGGGTCTCATCCCAGGTACTGCCAGAGAGATTGATACAACCCCCCTTCCTGGGGTCCCCCTCCCCTTCCCCACTTCCCCTCCCCCTCCCGGGATTCCCCCACGTGGAGCAGCAGCTGTTCCCCTCCCCCGCGGGGGGCACATGCGCCGGCTTGGCAGGGAGAAATGAGCAGCAGGAAGGGTGAGGGGGGCAAGGGGGGCTGCCGGGGGGGAGGAGGGCAGCGGGGGGGGCATGATGCAATGGCTGGAGGTGCTGCCAGGACCCCCCCCCACTAACCCTCCCTCTCCTCCCCCAGGTCCAGGCAGCTCCCAGGGCAAGAAACCCAAAAAGAAACACAGGAAAGAAAAGGGACCAAGAGCCACGGCCCCCAGGTGAGAGGGGCTGCGGGTCGGGAGTGAGGGGCACCGATGGGGGGGGGATAATAGGCTGGACTGGACCCCTCCCAACTGAGCCCCATGAACCCATCTGCCCTTGTCTCTGGGCTCCCAGCCTCACCCCTTGTGTACGGGAGGGGGCGGGTTATTCAGGGCCCTCTGGCCCGGGGGGGGGCGGGTTCGGGGGGCGGGTTATTCAGGGCCCCCTGGCCTGGGGGGGGGGCTGGTTCGGGGGGCGGGTTATTCAGGGCCCCCTGGGCCGGGGGGGGTAACGGGGGGGGGCTCTGCGCCAGGCCCGGGGGTGGCGGGGGAGGGGCTCTGCACCAGGCCCGGGGGGGGGATTCGGGGGGGGCTCTGCGCCAGGCCCGGGGGGGGGGGATTCGGGGGTGGGGCTCGGGGGGGGGCTCTGCGCCAGGCCCGGGGCTGGGGTTCGGGGGTGGGGTTCAGGGGGGGGCTCTGCGCCAGGCCCAGGGGTGGGGTTCGGGGGGGGTTCTGCGCCAGGCCCAGGGTTGGCGGGGGAGGGGCTCTGCACCAGGCCCAGGAGGGGGATTCGGGGGGGGCTCTGCGCCAGGCCCGGGGGGGGAATTCGGGGGGGGCTCTGCGCCAGGCCCGGGGTTGGCGGGGGAGGGGCTCTGCGCCAGGCCCGGGGGGGTGGGGTTCGGGGGGGGCTCTGCGCCAGGCCCGGGGTTGGCGGGGGAGGGGCTCTGCCCCAGGCCCGGGGAGGGGCTCTGTGCCAGGCCCGGGGGTGGGGTTCGGGGGGGGGCTCTGTGCCAGGCCCGGGGGGTTCGGGGGGGGTTCTGCGCCAGGCCCGGATTCCTTCCCCTGGGCAGGCCCCAGCTGGCCAGGAGCTATTTTTAACCCCGCAACGCCGGCTGGGGGTGAGGTCATTGCTGAGTCGGGGGCACGTATCCCAGCATGCACTGCACCCCCCCCCCCAGACGGCCCAGCCCAGCTGAGTCCCGAGTCCCTCCCTCCCCGGGATCCCCAAATCTCCGCTCCCCTGGGCTAGACCCTCCCTTTCTGTGCCTGGGACCCCCCCCCCAGAGGTGGCTGCATCTTGGGCCGGCGCCATGGGGGAGCTGCCGGACAGACCCAGGTATGTGGGGGAGATGCGCTGCACCCCAGGGGGGGCACGTCCCAGCTCCGGGGGGTCACTAACCTCCCCGTTTCTCTCCCCAGGGTGCCCCAGCCCCCCAGCCCCACGGAGCCCCCCCCCGCCCCTCCGCCGCCTCTGGCCCTGCCCCCCCCGGCCGGGGGGCGCCTGGGCTCCGATGACGAGGAGCAGGAGGACCCCAGGGACTATTGCAAAGGTGGGGGGGTCTGGCACGTACCACTGAGTGTGGGGGGGTAGGGATGGCAGGTACCATGGGGGATAAATGGGGAGTGGCGGAGAGGACACGGGGGGCATGAACCACGGGGAGGGATGTACCAAGGGAGGTGGCCACAGGGAGGGATGTACCACAGGGAGGGGGTGGGGGTGGGATGCCATGGGGAGGGATGTACCAAAGGAGGTGGTCACAGGGAGTGATGTATCACAGGGAGGGGTGGGATGCCACGGGGAGGGACATACCAAGGGAGGTGGCCACAGGGAGGGATGTACCACGGGGATGGGTGGGGAAGTGCCACGCAGAGGGATGTACCATGAGGAGGGCGGGGGGGGGCATGAGGAGGGATGTACCACAGGGGCAGGGGAGGTGACAGGGAGGGCCCATACCATGGGGAGGGGGTGTGAGAGGAGGGAGGGATATTCCACATGATGGGGCGGGAGGGTGCCATGGGGAGGGACATACCACGTGGAGGGGCGGGGGGGCACAAGAAGGGATGTACCTCGGGGCAGGGGTGCCAACATGGAGGGCCATACCATGTGTAGAGGGCAGGGGGGTTCTGTCTGCAGCAAAGCAATCTCCCCAGGGGGGAGGGGGAGACGCTGGGGTTCATGGGGCTGGCAGCAGCTGATCCCCCATTCCCTCAGGCGGGTATTACCCCGGTGGCGATCGGGGACCTGTTCAACGGGCGCCACCACGTGGTCCGAAAACTCGGCTGGGGCCACTTCTCCACCGTCTGGCTCTGCTGGGACATCCAGTGAGTGGGGGTGGCAAGGGAGGGGCCTGGATGCCTGGGTTCTCCCCCGCCTCTGGGAGGGGAGTGGGGTCTAGTGGTTAGAGCGGGGGGGGGGGGCTGGGAGCCTGGACGCCTGGGTTCTCTCCCCAGCGCTGGGAGGGGAGTGGGGGCTGGTGGTTAGAGCGGGGGGGCTGGGAGCCCGGTCGCCTGGGTTCTCTCCCCGCCTCTGGGAGGGGAGTGGGGGTCTAGTGGTTAGAGCGGGGGGGAGTGGTGGGGACTGGGAGCCCGGACGCCTGGGTTCTCTCCCTGGCTCTGGGAGGTGAGTGGGGGCTGGTGGTCAGAGCGGGGGGAGTGGGGGGGACTGGGAGCCCGGACGCCTGGGTTCTCTCCCAGCTCTGGGGGCCGGGGGGCTCTGTGAGGCACTAATCTCCCCCCCCGCAGGCGGAAGCGGTTTGTGGCGCTGAAGGTGGTGAAAAGCGCCGGGCATTACACCGAGACAGCCATGGATGAGATCAAACTGCTCAAATGTGTGAGTGCTGCCCCCCCCCCCAGCTGCCCCCCCCCCACCCTCCTGCCACCCAGGATCCCCCACCTCCCTCCGTCACCCCAATTCCCGCCTCTGGCTCCCAGCTCCCCCCCACAGCCACTCCCCCACCTCTGGCTCCCATCCCCAGGGCATGGGGAGGCCAGGAAAGATGATAGTGTGGCTGAGAGTCTGGGGGGCTCGGACGTCTGGGTCCCCACGTCCTGCCTCAGCGTAGCGCCCCCCCCACACACACACACACAAACTTTCCACCCCCACAGGTTCGGGACTCGGACCCAAGTGACCCCAAGAGAGAGACCATCGTCCAGCTCCTCGAGGACTTCAAGATCTCGGGCATCAACGGCGTCCGTATCCTTCCATGGAACCCAGGTGTCCGGGCTCCCAGCCCACCCACCCCCATTCTAACCACCAGTCCCCTGCCCCTCCCAGAGCCAGGGAGAGAACCCAGGAGTCCGGGCTCCAAGCCCCCCTGCTCTAACAACCAGCCCGAATCCTGGTGGATCTTCCAGTGCTGAGATTGCCCAACCAGCCTGTGTCACCCCCGGTCACTCAACTGGCAAACCGCGCCGGTCCCGTCGAGTGCCCAGCCTCCGTTCTCCGGCCAAACTGCGCCGGTCCCGTCGAGTGCCCAGCCTCCGTTCTCCGGCCAAACCGCGCCGGTCCCGTCGAGTGCCCGGCCTCTGGCCAAACCGCGCCGGTCCCGTCGAGTGCCCGGCCTCCGTTCTCCGGCCAGACCGCGCCGGTCCCGTCGAGTGCCCGGCCTCCGTTCTCCGGCCAGACCGCGCCGGTCCCGTCGAGTGCCCGGCCTCCGTTCTCCGGCCAGACCGCGCCGGTCCCGTCGAGTGCCCGGCCCCGGCCAAACCGCGCCGGTCCCGTCGAGTGCCCAGCCTCCGTTCTCCGGCCAAACCGCGCCGGTCCCGTCGAGTGCCCGGCCTCTGGCCAAACCGCGCCGGTCCCGTCGAGTGCCCGGCCTCCGTTCTCCGGCCAGACCGCGCCGGTCCCGTCGAGTGCCCGGCCCCGGCCAAAACCGCGCCAGTCCCGTCGAGTGCCCGGCCTCCGTTCTCCGGCCAGACCGCGCCGGTCCCGTCCAGTGTCCGGCCTCCGTTCTCCGGCCAGACCGCGCCGGTCCCATCGAGTGCCCGGCCTCCGTTCTCCGGCCAGACCGCGCCGGTCCCGTCGACTGCCCGGCCCCGGCCAAACCGTGCAGGTCTCCATTCTCCGGCCAGACCGCGCCGGTCCCGTCGAGTGTCCGGCTTCTGGCCAGACTGCGCAGGTACCGTCGAGTGCCCAGCCCCGGCCAGACCGCGCCGGTCCCGTCGAGTGCCCAGCCCCGGCCAGACGGCGCAGGTACCGTCGAGTGCCCGGCCTCCGTTCTCCGGCCAGACCGCGCCGGTCCCGTCGAGTGCCCGGCCTCCGTTCTCCGGCCAGACCGCGCCGGTCCCGTCGAGTGCCCGGCCTCCGTTCTCCGGCCAGACCGCGCCGGTCCCGTCGAGTGCCCGGCCCCGGCCAAACCGCGCCGGTCCCGTCGAGTGCCCGGCCTCCGTTCTCCGGCCAGACCGCGCCGGTCCCGTCGAGTGCCCGGCCTCCGTTCTCCGGCCAGACCGCGCCGGTCCCGTCGAGTGCCCGGCCTCCGTTCTCCGGCCAGACTGCACCAGTCCCGTCGAGTGCCCGGCCCCGGCCAGACACATGTCACAGATCTCCTCATATACCAGAAAAGGGCCTTCCAGCCCCAAGGGCAGTGAGCGCCCTGGTCCGAGGGTAGCTCAGACCGGACCCAGGGGACACGCTCCAGCCGAGAACAGAAGGGCGCGAGCGCGGGTTCAAAGATCAGTCTGCACCCAGACCCGATCCACTTCTGGAGGGTCAGGTACAGAGCCCAGACGCCCAAAGTCCCCGGGTCCGAGGCCAATGGCCGTGCTCCGGTGGCGCCAGTCAGTGACTGGGGATCTCAGTCCTCGCGGCTCTTGAACCCAGAGCTGAGCCGAGATGAAGCAGGAGCGTGGCCCAGGGTTTACACGCTCGGCTCAACTTCCCGGCTCCCGACCAGCCTGCAGGGGCATTTCCCATGCCGGCTACCGAGAGACCGAGCCAGCGAGTCTCTTCCAAATATTCCTGTTTGATCCCCGAATCCAAGCCCTGAGCCCGCGATGCTGGCCCAGACTGGCCTAACCCAGCTAGGAGAGAACCCAGGCATCCGGGCTCCCAGTCCCCCCGCCCCTCCCAGAGCTGGGACAGAACCCAGGCGTCCGGGCTCCCGGTCCCCCCACCCCTCCCAGAGCTGGGAGAGAACCCAGGCGTCCGGGCTCCTGGCCCCCCCGCCCTTCCCAGAGCTGGGAGAGAACCCAGGCGTCCGGGCTCCCAG
The DNA here is from genome assembly GCF_011386835.1 of Chrysemys picta bellii. Lineage (NCBI taxonomy): Eukaryota > Metazoa > Chordata > Testudines > Emydidae > Chrysemys > Chrysemys picta. The sequence continues at coordinate 26,265,635 of NC_088807.1, forward strand.
TCCCCCCACCCCTCCCAGAGCTGGGAGAGAACCCAGGCGTCCAGGCTCCCAGCCCCGCTTTCCTTGACTGGGCCCAGATGTCTGCATGGTGCTGGAGGTGCTGGGGCACCAGCTGCTGAAATGGATCATCAAATCCAACTACCAGGGGCTGCCCCTGCCCTGCGTGAAGAGCATCCTACGCCAGGTAGGGGGGCCGAGACCCCCACTGTCGGGGTGTGGGGGGGCCGGGCCCGCACCCCACTTCCTGCGAGTCCTCGCGAAGGGTTATTCGCTGCCGGGGACACGGGGGAGCTCGTAGGGACAGAGACCAGGACCCCTCAGCCGGGTCCATCCTGGGGGTGGGGAGCCCAGACCCCGTCTCCCCAGCCAGCTCCAATCTGACCCCCACCACCCCCCAGCCCCTGCTCCGGCCCCCCCCCGAGCTGTCTCCTCCAGCCCTTCTGCCGTCTCCTCCAGCCCCCCCCAGCCCTTCCGGCCCCTCCTCCGGCCCCCTGCCCCCTCCTCCAGCCCCCCCCCCAGCCCTTCCGGCCCCTCCTCCGGCCCCCTGCCCCCTCCTCCAGCCCTTCCGGCCCCTCCTCCGGCCCCCTGCCCCCTCCTCCAGCCCCCCCCCAGCCGTCTCCTCCAGCCCTTCCGGCCCCTCCTCCGGCCCCCTGCCCCCTCCTCCAGCCCCCCCCCAGCCGTCTCCTCCGGCCTTTGTCCAGTGTCCCGGGCAGAAGGGGTCACCTGGCCCCAGCCCCCTCCCGGCTCAGGTTACACTCAGGTGTCGCCCCTCAAGTGAAGTCACCCCGAGATCCCCCCCAGCCAGCACCGATGCAGGGAGTGCCCGTAACACTCCCCCTCCCTGCTCCGTCACACCTGCCCAGAGCCGCAAGAGAACCCAGGCATCCGGCTCCCGGCCCCCCCTGCTCTGACCACCAGACCCTGCTCCCCTCCCAGAGCTGGGGGGAGAACCCAGGAGTCCTGGCTCCCAGCCCCCAGTCTCACTTGAACCCACTGGACCCTTTGGAGAGGTGCTGAGTGGGGGTCAGGCTCTGCCCAGTCCACACAGCCCCATAGCCCAAAGGCTGCCTGGTGGTGGAGGTACAAACCACAGCCAGGTCCATACAGCCCCGTCTCTGCCCCCCACAGTGTGGGGAAGGGGAAGCTCTGTGTATGGGAAGCCTCTTCCCCTGGTCTGTCCACGCCCCCATTACCCCAACATTGGGGGGGGCTGGTTTTTGGAGGTTCTGGGGGAGGTCGGGTTGTACTGCCCCATCTGTGCCCCCCAGTATCCTGAAGGTAGTGGCGTGGCCTGGTTTTGCAGGGGGCTGTGGGGGTTGGGCTCTCCCAGTCCATATGGCCCCATCTGTGCTCCCCAGGTGGGGGTGCTTGGGGGGGTTGGGACAGGGGGCTTGGGCTGTCCTGGTCCGTACGGCCCCGTGCGTGCCCCCAGGTGCTGGGTTTGGGGGTGCTGGGGGGGTTCAGCTGTCCCAGTCCGTATCGCCCCGTATGTGCCCCCAGGGGGTGGGTTTGGGGGAGCTGTGGGGTCTCAGCTGTCCCAGTCCGTATCGCCCCGTATGTGACCCCAGGGAGTGGGTTTGGGGGAGCTGGGGGGGTTCAGCTGTCCCAGTCCGTATCGCCCCGTATGTGCCCCCAGGGGGTGGGTTTGGGGGAGCTGTGGGGTCTCAGCTGTCCCAGTCCGTATCGCCCCGTATGTGCCCCCAGGGGGTGGGTTTGGGGGAGCTGGGGGGGTTCAGCTGTCCCAGTCCGTATCGCCCCGTATGTGCCCCCAGGGAGTGGGTTTGGAGGAGCTGGGAGGGCTCAGCTGTCCCAGTCCGTATCGCCCCGTATGTGCCCCCAGGGGGTGGGTTTGGGGGAGCTGGGGGGGCTCAGCTGTCCCAGTCCGTATCGCCCCATATGTGCCCCCAGGTGCTGCAGGGCCTGGATTACCTCCACACCAAGTGCAAGATCATCCACACGGACATCAAGCCGGAGAACGTGCTGCTGTGTGTGGGCGAGGGCTACGTCCGGCGCCTGGCGGCCGAGGCCACCCGCTGGCAGCAGCTGGGGGGGCCGCCCCCCTCCGCCTCCGCCGGTAGGGCTCCCGCCAGCACCGGGGGGAGGGGGGCTGGGGCCCGGACGCCCGGGTTCTCCCCCGGCGCTGGGGGGGAGTGGGGTCTGCTGGTTAGAGCGGGGAGGGGGCCTCAGACCCCCGGGTTCTCCCACAGCTCTGCGGGGGAGTGGGGTCTGGTGGTTAGAGCTGGGGGGGGGCCCGGACGCTTGGGTTCTCTCCGTGAGTGTCTGTTGATGCTTTTCTCTTCGGATGCCCTTTGTGTTCTGAGAATCTCGACCTCGTCTCCCCCCAGTGAGCTCAGCCCCCCAGGGGATGGAGGTAAGTTCTGCGTGGGGGGGGGGGGGGCTGGATGCCCTCACACACCCACTGTCTCGCACGCCTGCCCGGGCACCTGCTCGCTCTCCCTTCCCCACTGGGCACACATCTCTGTCCACCTGGTTCCTTCCCCGCACGGCCCTTTGCACGCTCGGGTCCTTCCCTGCCTGCCTGGCACGGCCCTTCGCACACTCGGGTCCTTCCCTGCCCTCCTAGCCCGCCCCTTCGCACGCTCGGGACCTTCCTGGCATGTCCCTTCGCACGCTGGGGTCCTTCCACGCCCATCTGGCATGTCCCTTCACACGCGGCTCCTCTCGCACGCCTGGGCTTCTGGTCACACTGCGGCGGTGCGCGGCTTCGTCCCATGTGGTGCCTCGTTCCCCCTCCCGGTCCCCCCCCGCCACACGGGCGCTAACCGGGTCCCGGCAGATGTCCAGGAACCGGCGCAGGAAGTTGAAGCGGAAGCAGAAACGGCAGGGCCGGCTGCTGGCCGAGCGGCTGCGGGACCTGCAGCGGCTGGAGGAGCTGGAAACGGGGGCCCCCCCCCCGCCTGGGACTGACTCCGACACAGAGGAGGGTGAGAGTCAGCAGGGTTGTGGGGGACCCTGGGGGAGGGGGATATGGGGGTTTAGCGGGGAGGGGGAAGTCGGGGGCTCGTGGGGGGGTTAGTGGGAATTCGGGGATCGCGGGGGGGTGGGGGGAGAGGGATGTCAGGGGCTCATGGGGGGTTAGTGGGAAGTCGGGGGCTCATGGGCTCATGGGGGGGTAGCGGAGGAGGGGGACATCGGGGCTCGTGGGGGGGTTAGTGGGAATTCGGGGGATCGCGGGGTGTGGGGGGAGAGGGACATCGGGGGCTCGTGGGGGGGTTAGTGGGTAGTCGGGGGATCGTGGGAGGTGGGGGAAGTCATGGGCTCATGGGGGGGTAGCGGAGGAGGGGGACATCGGGGGCTCGTGGGGGGGTTAGTGGGGGAGGGGGGCGTCGGGGGCTCGTGGGGGGGTAGCGGGGGAGGCGGATTTGTGGGGTAGCTGGGTGGCGGGGGAGGGGAATGGCCCCCCTCTTTCCGGGGCTCACCCCACCCCTGCTGTCTCCCCCCCAGAGTGGCCCCTCCCCGGGCAGGGCAGCGTGGCCAGCAGCCCCCAGAGCCAGACCTCGTCCTCCGGCTTCCAGGCCCTGCCGCCCTATGACGCCTGGAACGGCCCCTTGGGGGGCGCCCCCCCCCGCCGGCCCCCCAGCCCCGACTCGGCCACTTCCGGCTTCTCCAGCTCCCTCTTCTCCACGGCCTCCGGCTCGGGCAGCTCGGGCCAGCGGGAGCGTGGGGGGCTGCTGTCGCCCAGCGGTGAGTGGGGGTGGGCTGGGCTGGGGGGAACCAGGGGGTCGGGGGGGGGGTCTGAACCAGGGAAACGAGGCCTCACCCCCCTTATCCCCCCCAGCTCCGTTCAGCGCCTCCGAGTTCCTGGTGAATCCCCTGGACCCCCAAAACGCCGACCGCATCCGAGTGAAGATCGCGGACCTGGGCAACGCCTGCTGGGTGGTGAGGGGGGTCGCGATATGGGGAAGGGGGCTGGGATCTATGGGTCACGGGGGGCTGGGTTTTGTGGGGTGAGGTCTAAGGGGTGGGGTGGGGGTTCTAGGATCTATGGGTCGCAGGGGGCTGGGTTCTGTGGGATGGGGGTTCTGGGATTTATGGGTCGCGGGGGACTGGGTTCTGTGGGGTGGGGGTTCTGTGGGGCGGGAATCTATGGGTCGCGGGGGCTGGGATCTGTGGGGTAGGGGTTCTGGGCTCTATGGGTCGTGGGGGGCTGGGTTCTGTGGGGTGGGGGGTCTAAGGGGTGGGGGTTCTGTGGGGCGGGAATCTATGGGTCGCGGGGGCTGGGTTCTGTGGGGTGGGGGTTCTGGGTTCTGTGGGTCGTGGGGGGCTGGGTTCTGGGGGTCGCTCTCCCTGCCCTGTTCTCACCCCCCCCCCCCCCCCCCCCGTTTCAGCACAAGCACTTCACCGAGGACATTCAGACCCGGCAGTACCGCGCCCTGGAGGTTCTGATCGGCGCCGGCTACAGCACCCCCGCCGACATCTGGAGCACAGCCTGCATGGTACGCCCCCCCCCGACCCCCCCAGCCGGGCCCGGCCCCCCTGACCCCCCCAGCCGGGCCCGGCCCCCCTGACCCCCCAGCCGAGCCGACCCTGACCCCCCTCTGCTCCCCACAGGCTTTCGAGCTGGCGACAGGCGACTACCTCTTTGAGCCCCACTCGGGGGACGAGTACAGCAGGGATGAAGGTGGGTTGCACCCAGATACCGGGGTAGATGGGCCTGGGGGGCAGCAGGGGGGCGGAGCTGTGATGGGGGATAGGATGGGGGGACAGTGGGGGGGCAGAGCTGGGAGGCGGAGCTCTGATGGGGGATAGGATGGGGGCAGCAGGGGGGCAGAGCTGTGATGGGGGATAGGATGGGGGACAGAGCTGTGATGGGGGCAGCAGGGGGGCGGAGCTGTGATGGGGGATAGGACGGGGGGACAGTGGGGGGGCAGAGCTGGGAGGCGGAGCTGTGATGGGGGGATAGGACGGGGCAGTGGGGGGGCGAAGCTGTGATGGGGGGCAGTAGGGGGCAGAGCTGTGATGGGGGTATAGGATGGGGGAGCAGCACGGGGGCGGAGCTGTGATGGGGGGATAGGACGGGGGAGCAGCACAGGGGCGGAGCTGTGATGGGGGGATAGGACGGGGGCAGTGGGGGGGCGAAGCTGTGATGGGGGGCAGTAGGGGGCAGAGCTGTGATGGGGGTATAGGATGGGGGAGCAGCACGGGGGCGGAGCTGTGATGGGATAGGACGGGGGCAGTGGGGGGGGAAGAGCTGGCACGGGGGTCAGCAGGGGGGCAGAACTGGGACAGGGGGATAGGACCTGGGGGGCAGAGCTGTGATAAGGGGATAGGACCTGGGGGGCAGCAGGGGCGGAGCAGTGATGGGGGATAGGATGGGGGGGCAGCAAGGGAGGCAGAGCTGGGACGGGGGGCAGCAGGGGGGCAGAGCTGGGACAGGGGGATAGGACCTGGGGGGCAGCAGGGGGGCGGAGCTGGCACGGGGGATAAGACCTGGGGGGCAGTGGGGGGGGGCAGAGCTGTGATAGGGGGATAGGACCTGGGGGGCAGCAGGAGGCGGAGCAGTGATGGGGATAGGATGGGGGGCAGAGCTGGGACAGGGGGATAGGACCAGGGGGCAGCAGGGGGCGGAGCTGTGATGGGGGATAGGATGGGGGGGCAGCATGGGGGGCAGAGCTGGCACAGGATAGGACGGGGGTCTGCCCATGGGGGGGAGATGGTGTGGGGATGTAATGGGGGGCAGGGGAGACGGGACCAGGACTGACCCCCCCCCCCGTTTACCCCCCCCAGATCACATCGCTCACATGGTGGAGCTGCTCGGCGAGATTCCCCCCCACTTCGCGCTCTCAGGGCGCTACTCCCGGAATACTTCACCCGCCGAGGTGAGGGGTGGGCAGAGCCGTGGGGGAGGTGGGGGGGCTGGGTTCTGTGGGGCGAGGGGTTGGGGGGAGTGGGGTTTGGAGGTTCAGGGGTCCAGGCTTGGCAGGGCTCTGGGGGACCCCACTGGGGGGGGTCGGGGCTCTGGGGGACCCCACTGGGGGGGGGTCTGGGCTCTGGGGGGACCTGGCGGGGGGGCCCCACTGGGGGACCCGGCGGGCGGGGACTGGGCTGTGGGGGGGGTACTGGGGGACCCGGCGGGGGGAGACTGGGCTGTGGGGGGGCCCCACTGGGGGGGCACTGGGGGACCCAGCGGGGGGGTCTGGGCTGTGGGGGGGGGGTACTGGGGGACCCGGCGGGCGGGGACTGGGCTGTGTGGGGGGGGGCACTGGGGGACCCGGCGGGGGGGTCTGGGCTGTGGGGGGGGGGGCCCACTGGGGGACCCGGCGGGGGGGGTCTGGGCTGTGGGGGGGGGGCCCACTGGGGGGGCACTGGGGGACCCGGCGGGGGGGGTTTGGGCTCTGGGGGTCCCCGGCCCAGCACTGACGCCCCCCCTGCCCCCCAGGCGAGCTGCGGCACATCCCCAGCCTGCGGCCCTGGGCGCTGGGCGCGGTGCTGCTGGAGAAATACGAGTGGCCCCAGGAGCAGGCGGCCGCGTTCGCCCGGTTCCTGCTGCCCATGCTGGACTTCCTGCCCGAGCGGCGCCCCACGGCCGCCCAGTGCCTGCAGCACCCCTGGCTGGGCCCCTAGGGACCCCGCGTCTGGCCGCCCCCCGCCTGCGGCACCCCCGGCTGGGCCCCTAGGGACCCCGGCGCCCCACGGCCGCCCAGTGCCTGCAGCACCCCTGGCTGGGCCCCTAGGGACCCCGGCGTCCGGCCGCCCAGCGCCTGCGGCACCCCTGGCTGGGCCCCTAGGGACCCCGGCGTCCGGCCGCCCCCTGCCTGCGGCACCCCCGGCTGGGCCCCTAGGGACCCCGGCGTCCGGGCTGCCCTGTGCCATGCGTGTCAGGGACCCAGGCGTCCGGGCTGCCTTGTGCCGGGATGGGGCCGGTTGTCGGTGTTTAGGGGCAGAGCGAGGGGGGCACGTGGGGGGGCTGCCCCCGCCCCACCCTGTGACACTTGATTAAATGGTTTGACAAAGCCCTGCTGTCTGCGTGATCGTGTGGGGGGATAGGGACCCAGGCGTCCGGGCTCCCAGTGCACCCTCCCCCCGCTCATGGTGGGAGGGAACCCAGGTGTCCGGGCAGGGGCCAGGCAGGTGGCAGAGGCAGCTGAGACAGACGGCCATTTATTACCCGTGGGGCACTGGCCCCACAGCGACACACACACACACACACACACAGCAGCAGTGACATGGATGGGGGGGCAGGGGCTACGATCCTGCCCCATGGATCACCCGGCTGGGGGGCTCCGGCCTGCGCGACCCCTTCGCCTTGGCTTGAGAGTGGGGTCCTCCCCTGTGGGAGAAAGAGGGGTCAGAGAACCCAGGCGTCCTGGCTCCCAGGCCCCCCTTTCCCCCCCACTCTGCCCCACCAGATCCCACCCAAGACACGGATGCTCCCAGATTTCCCCATCTCACGACCCCGGCTCCGCCCCTCCGAGGGCCCCAGGCGTCCGGGCTCCCGGCTCCGCCCCTCCCAAGGGCCCCAGGCGTCCGGGCTCCGCCCCTCCCAAGGGCCCCAGGCGTCCGGGCTCCGCCCCTCTCAAGGGCCCCAGGCGTCCGGGCTCCCGGCTCCGCCCCCGAGGGCCCCAGGAGTCCGGGCTTCCCCCCCACTCTCCCAAGGGCCCCAGGCGTCCGGGCTCCCGGCTCCGCCCCCCCCCGAGGGCCCCAGGCGTCCGGGCTCCCGGCTCCGCCCCCCCCCGAGGGCCCCAGGCGTCCGGGCTCCCGGCTCCGCCCCCCCCCGAGGGCCCCAGGCGTCCGGGCTCCCGGCTCCGCCCCCCCCCGAGGGCCCCAGGCGTCCGGCTCACCCTGGCCCTAGCTGCACTGGCTCCAGCCGCTGGCCGTGCGGACGTGCCGCAGGATGGACTGGACGGCCCCCGACGTGGTGCCCTGGCCCCCGATGTCCGGCGTGTGGGTCTGCGGGGAGGGACGGGGCCATGAACTGGGGCTGCCCCCCCTTTCCCTGGGGCAGCCTCTCCACAGGGGCAATTACCCCTCACAGGATGTCCTTCCCCCAGGCGAGGCAGGATTTCCTGTCCCGGTAGCCTGCGATTGGCCACTGCTGGGGGAAGAGGTGGGACTTGTGCTCTTGGTTGGACTTCCCCACCCAGCTGCCTGCCGTGGGCCAATACTAGCAGAGGAGGGCGGGACTTCCTCCCTTGCCAGCCAGGGGAAGGGGCGGGGCTTACCGCCTCATCGTCCAGGGAGGCCAGCACTGCCTGGCGGATGGTGGTGGCGAAACTGTGCAGCCTGCAAGGGGAGGAGCAAAGAGGGGCGGAGTCAGAGCAGCACAGGCCCCGCCCACCCAACAGGTACCGCCCCCAGAGGAGGGAAGAGGATAGAGGGGGAGGCCCTGAAGATGGGGCTGGGGACACTCACAAGACTGGGGGATGCAGGGGATGGGGGGCGCACGGGGTGGGGGGGGACTCACGGGGTGGGTGTGTGTGGGAGGTTCACCGGAGGGGCGAGGGGGCAAGGGAGGCGCAGCGGATGGGGGGCTCACCGGAGAGGGAGGGGGCGCACGGGGTGGGGGGGCGAGGGGGGGCTCACCGGAGAGGGAGGGGGCGCACGGGGGGGGGGGGGGGGGGCTCACCGGAGATGGTCCAGCATCATGCAGGCGGCGAGCAGGGTGGCCGTGGGGTTGGCGACGTTCTTGTGGGCGATGCTCTTCCCCGTGTTCCGCGTGGCCTGGGGGGGGGAGGGGAACACAATGAGACCCTGATCCTGCCCCCCGCCAGCCGCCCCATTCCCGCCCTGCCTGCTGCCCCCCATTCCCACCCTGCGGCCCCCTGGAACCCCCCCGCGCCCCCCCTCGCTCACACGGTCTCGAAGACGGCGAAGTCCCTCCCGTAGTTGGCGCCGGGCACCAGCCCCGGGCCCCCCGACCAGCCCCGCGCACACGTTGTTCACGATGTTCCCGTAGAGATTGGGCATCACCATGACGTCGAACTGCTGGGGGCGGGACACCAGCTGGGGGGAGAGCGGGGGTTAGGACGCCGGGGGTCTCTCCCGGGGGTGGGGGGTTGGGAGGCCCGGACGCCGGGGTTCTCACCTGCATGGTGGTGTTGTCCACGATCATGCTGTCGAAGGCGATCTCCGGGTAGCCGCCCGCCACCTCTCGGCAGCACTGCAGGAAGAGCCCGTCACCCAGCTTCCTGTGGGGGAGGGGAAGCGGGGCTGAGCGACCCCCGGCCCGGCCCCCCGCCCCCCGCAGACCCCGCCCCCGCGGCCCGGCACTCACATGATGTTGGCCTTGTGCACGGCGGTGACCTTGGTGCGCCCGGCCTCGCGGGCCAGCCGGAAGGCGTAGTCGGCAGCCGGAAGGCGTAGTCGGCGATGCGCAGGGACCGCGCCTTGGTGATGATCTTCAGGCACTCCACCACGCCGGAGACGCTCTGCGGGGCAGGGGGCGGAGTCAGGACGCAAGGGGCGGAGACCTGAGCCCCACGGAGGGGAGGGGCACGGCTCAGGCTTCCCCTCCCAAACGGGGCGGGGCCCAAGGTGGAGCCAAGGCACCAGGTGAGCACAGATCCTAGGGGGGCTGGGGCCCCCCAGGGGCTGGGCAGGAGCTCCCGGGGGCGGGGCTCCCAGGCGGTGGGTGGACCTCCCAGGCAGTGGGGCGGGGCTCCCAGGGGCAGGACCCCAGGGGGGACAGAGGCGGGGCTCCCAGGGGGTGGGCAGGGCTCCCAGGGGTAGGACCCCAGGGGGTGAGCGGGGCTCCCGGGGGGCGGGCAGGGCTCCCAGGGCCAGGACCCCAGGGGGACAGAGGCGGGGCTCCCAGGGGGTGGGCAGGGAAAGGGGCAGAGCTCCCAGGGGCAGGACCCCAGGGGGTGAGCGGGGCTCCGAGGGAGTGGGCAGGGCTCCCAGGGCCAGGACCCCAGGGGGACAGCAGGGGAAGGGGTGGGGCTCCCAGGGTGGGCGGGGCTCCCAGGGGCAGGACCCCAGGGGGTGGGCGGGGCTCCCAGGGGGGCGGGGCTCCAGGGCGGCACCTCGTGCTCCAGGCTGCTGTACTCGCCCTCCGTGTTCTCGCGGACGATGAGGATGTCGATGTCCCGGTGCCGCGTCAGCACCCGCGGGAGGCTCTGGCAGTGAATCACGTTGGCGTAGAGATCCAGGCTGGTGCTGGGGGGGACAGGGTCAGAGCCCCCCCAGGATGGCTGGCGCCCCTCACTCCCGACCCGCAGCCCCCCCCCAGCGCCGCCCGCGCCCCTCACTCCCGACCCGCAGCCCCCCCCAGCGCCGCCCGCGCCCCTCACTCCCGACCCGCAGCCCCCCCCCAGCGCCGCCTGCGGCCCCTCACTCCCGACGCGCAGCCCCCCCAGCGCCACCCGCATCCCCTCACTCCCGACCCGCAGCCCCCCCAGCGCCGCCCGCGCCCCCTCACTCCCGACCCCCAGCGCCGCCCGCGCCCCTCACTCCCGACCCGCAGCCCCCCCCAGCGCCGCCCGCGCCCCTCACTCCCGACCCGCAGCCCCCCCCAGCGCCGCCCGCGCCCCTCACTCCCGACCCGCAGCCCCCCCAGCGCCGCCCGCGGCCCCTCACTCCCGACGCGCAGCCCCCCCAGCGCCGCCCGCATCCCCTCACTCCCGACCCGCAGCCCCCCCAGCGCCGCCCGCATCCCCTCACTCCCGACCCGCAGCCCCCCCAGCGCCGCCCGCATCCCCTCACTCCCGACCCGCAGCCCCCCCAGCGCCGCCCGCGCCCCTCACTCCCGACCCGCAGCCCCCCCAGCTCCGCCAGCGCCCCTCACTCCCATCCCCCACCCTCCGGCATGTAGCCCCGCTCACCGCAGGATGTTGTTCCGGGATTTGTGGGACGGGGGCAGGTTGTGGTTGGTCTCAATGTTTCCTGTCGACCAGAAACAGAAACGAGTTAATCCCTGAACGCAG